>NC_092178.1:3633798-3693798 GCF_045791955.1 Oncorhynchus clarkii lewisi
GCAACAATTTCATCCGGCCATATTCAACGGGTGTAGTACACTTTAGCTTAACACATGTCGCTAGCTAGCTAAACATTTGATTTAAATTTTTTATTTCACCTTTATTTAACCAGGTAGGCCAGTTGAGAACAAGTTCTCATTTACAACTGCAACCTGGCCAAGATAAAGCAAAGCAGTGTGACACAAACAACGACAACAGAGTTACACATGGAGTAAACAAGCGTACAGTCAATAATACAGTAGACAATCTTTATACAGTGTGTGCAAATGGAGTAAGGAGGTAAGGCAATAAATAGGCCATAGTGGTGAAATAATTAGAAGTTCTCATTTACAATTGCGACCAATTGTATGTGCAAATGTGCAAGTAGAGATACTGGGGTGTAAAGGAGCAACAACAAAAAAATAAGAGTATGGGGATGAGGAAGTTGAATGTGCTATTGACAGATTGGCTGTGTACAGGTGCAGTGATCTGTGAGCTGCTCTGACAGCTGGTGCTTAAATCTAGTGAAGGAGATATGAGTCTCCAGCTTCAGTGATTTTTGCAAATTCGTTCCAGTCATTGGCAGCAGAGAACTGGAAGGAGAGGAGGCCAAAGGAGGAATAGGCTTTGGGGGTGAATGAACCTAGCTAGGTAAACAATGAACCTAGCAAGGTAAACAATGAACCTAGCTAGGTAAACAATGAACCTAGCAAGGTAAACAATGAACCTAGCAAGGTAAACAATGAACCTAGCTAGGTAAACAATGAACCTAGCTAGGTAAACAATGAACCTAGCTAGGTAAACAATGAACCTAGCTAGGTAAACAATGAACCTAGCTAGGTAAACAATGAACCTAGCTAGGTAAACAATGAACCTAGCAAGGTAAACAATGAACCTAGCTAGGTAAACAATGAACCTAGCAAGGTAAACAATGAACCTAGCAAGGTAAACAATGAACCTAGCTAGGTAAACAATGAACCTAGCTAGGTAAACAATGAACCTAGCTAGGTAAACAATGAACCTAGCTAGGTAAACAATGAACCTAGCTAGGTAAACAATGAACCTAGCAAGGTAAACAATGAACCTAGCTAGGTAAACAATGAACCTAGCTAGGTAAACAATGAACCTAGCTAGGTAAACAATGAACCTAGCAAGGTAAACAATGAACCTAGCTAGGTAAACAATGAACCTAGCAAGGTAAACAATGAACCTAGCTAGGTAAACAATGTGTAAGATCACACACGTCGCGTAACGTTAGCTAACGAGCCAATAAAAAAAGAGAGTTAGAAACCTGTTTGCCAATAAGAGCTAGTTATCAGTTTTCCTCTCTCAGACCATAACCAGACAGTTGTATCTAAATTCCTGCTTGAGAAAATGGCTTAGAAGGATTTTATCATTTTATTTGAAAACATTCAAAGTAAAGTACTTTGAAACTGAGATAAAAACATATGTATTAGACCTTTAAGTGTTAAGTGACAAAGTAAAGAGGAATGTCTAACAGATGTATGATTGAGGAGACACGGTTGTGACTGAGACAACTAATCAAATATGAGTTAAAAGGAGAGGAGGAGAAACGTGTGACAACGCTGTCTGGCTAAGGTTATGTCTCTGTGTTTGCTTCTCATATGGCACCATATTCCCTACATACTACCCTATTGGCCCTGGTCTAAAGTAGTCCACTACCCTATTGGCCCTGGTCTAAAGTAGTACTGTACCCTAATGGCCCTGGTCTAAAGTAGTCCACTACCCTATTGGCCCTGGTCTAAAGTAGTGTACTACCCTGTTGGCCCTGGTCTAAAGTAGTGCTCTACCCACACACACACACACACACACACACACACACACACACACACACAGTGTGGTTGCTATTGAGGTATGACAGTATCAGAGTGGTAGTGTGACACCTATTGAGGTGTGACAGTATCAGAGTGGTAGTGTTATACCTATTGAGGTATGACAGTATCAGAGTGGTAGTGTGACACCTATTGAGATATGACAGTATCAGAGTGGTAGTTTGACACCTATTGAGGTATGACAGTATCAGAGTGGTAGTGTGATACCTATTGAGGTATGACAGTATCAGAGTGGTAGTGTGATACCTATTGAGTTCAGAGTGGTAGTGTGATACTTATTGAGTTTATCTCTCACTCTCCTATCTCTCACTCTCCTCCTCTCTCACTCACCTCCTATCTCTCACTCTCCTCCCATCCCTCTCTCTTCTCCCTCACTCTGCTCCTATCTCTCACTCTCCTCCTATCTCTCACTCTCCTCCCATATCTCACTCTCCTCCTATCTCTCACTCTCCTCCTATCCCTCACTGTCCTCCTATCCCTCACTCTCCTCCTTTCTCTCACTCTCCTCCTATCTCTCACTCTCCTCCTATCTCTCACTCTCCTCCTATCTCTCACTCTCCTCCTATCCCTCACTGTCCTCCTATCCCTCACTCTCCTACTTTCTCTCACTCTCCTCCTATCTCTCACTCTCCTCCTATCTCTCACTCTTCTCCCTCACTCTCCTCCTATCTCTCACTCTCCTCCTATCTCTCACTCTCCTCCTATCTCTCACTCTCCTCCTATCCCTCACTCTCCTCCTATCCCTCACTCTCCTCCTATCTCTCACTCTCTTCCTATCTCTCACTCTCCTCCTATATCTCACTCACCTCCCATCTCTCACTCTCCTCTCATCTCTCACTCTCCTCTCATCCCTCGCTCTCCTCCCATCCCTCTCTCTCCTCCCTCACTCTCCTCCTATCTCTCACTCTCCTCCTATCTCTCACTCTCCTCCTATCTCTCACTCTCCTCCTATCTCTCACTCTCCTCCTATCCCTCACTCTCCTCCTATCCCTCACTCTCCTCCTATCTCTCACTCTCCTCCTATCTCTCACTCTCCTCTTATCTTTCACTCTCCTCCTATCTCTCACTCTCCTCCTATCTCTCACTCTCCTCCTATCTTCTCCTCCTATCTCTCACTCTCCTCCTATCCCTCTCTCCTCCCTCACTCTCCTCCCTCCCTCTCCTCCTATCTCTCACTCTCCTCCTATCTCTCACTCTCCTCTTATCTCTCACTCTCCTCTTATCTATCACTCTCCTCCTATCTCTAAATCTCCTCCTATCTCTCACTCTACTCCTATCTCTCACTCTCCTCCTATCCCTCTCTCCTCCCTCTCTCTCCTCCCTCACTCTCTTCCTATCTCTCACTCTCCTCCTATCTCTCACTCTCCTCCGATCAACAATTTCATCCGGCCATATTCAACGGGTGTAGTACACTTTAGCTTAACACATGTCGCTAGCTAGCTAAACATTTGATTTAAATTTTTTATTTCACCTTTATTTAACCAGGTAGGCCAGTTGAGAACAAGTTCTCATTTACAACTGCAACCTGGCCAAGATAAAGCAAAGCAGTGTGACACAAACAACGACAACAGAGTTACACATGGAGTAAACAAGCGTACAGTCAATAATACAGTAGACAATCTTTATACAGTGTGTGCAAATGGAGTAAGGAGGTAAGGCAATAAATAGGCCATAGTGGTGAAATAATTAGAAGTTCTCATTTACAATTGCGACCAATTGTATGTGCAAATGTGCAAGTAGAGATACTGGGGTGTAAAGGAGCAACAACAAAAAAATAAGAGTATGGGGATGAGGAAGTTGAAACTCATCATAACAAAGCGATTGCTCCATTTTTAGCATAGTTCATTTGTCAAGCCTTTTTACTGCGTTGCATAATGTTCTTTCTGTAATCGTTCATCAGCATTTATTCATTTATAATTCACCTTATAAATAATTGAAACATGTATGAATTAATTATTATCTCACGAAGGCAAGATATTGTTATTTGCTATGCTAACCATTGCCAAAGTGTTAAGTATATGGGATTCTAAATAGGATTCTTTCAAATGATTCTGTCAGCTGACAGTTCATTAGCCATTTAACATCCGGTCTATTACAGTAACCTGATATATATATATATATAAAAAACAACAACTAGGAACTCACTATTGACAGTTAGAATAATAGACAAATAATAACTAGCAACAGCAGGTGTAATTTAGAAACGTGGTTGTGTATCAGCAGTTTTTCTCTTGTTATGTCAGTCATTCAATTAGCTGACAATTAATGTCATGTCAAATGTTTTGATTTGTAGTTAGTCTAGTCTAAACTCATGTCTGAATACCGACCTGGCAGGGTCGTTCCCAAGGAATGTTCCCAGGGGGCTCTGACCACATCAGATCATCGTAAAGAAACTTGCTAAGATAGCCAGGTGTTAACTAGCTAAGATAGCCCGGTGTTAACTAACATAGATAGCCAGGTGTTAACTAGCTAAGATAGCCAGGTGTTAACTAGCTAAGATAGCCAGGTGTTAACTAGCTAAGATAACCAGGTGTTAACTAGCTAAGATAGCCCGGTGTTAACTAACATAGATAGCCAGGTGTTAACTAGCATAGATAACCAGGTGTTAACTAGCTAAGATAGCCCGGTGTTAACTAACATAGATAGCCAGGTGTTAACTAGCTAAGATAGCCCGGTGTTAACTAACATAGATAACCAGGTGGTAACTAGCTAAGATAGCCAGGTGTTAACTAGCAGGTTAGATAGGCTAGCTGTCCACGTCCTTGTCAACAACAACTCCATTCAGATGAAACACTAGCTGCTGCTCGTTGTAGCCCATTCCTCATTGAGCTAACTTAATTCCCTACTTTTATTCCATTTTGCATTGATTAGAGATCTCTCACTTCACTTACTCCACATGGTGTATCCTTGTAAATGACAATGTCACACAGATTATTTGATTTAATTGAGACAAAACATTTAAATTGTTTTCCCCAGAAAAATGTGAAGGAAGCAAGCTAACAACTGAGACACAATCGAAAGGAACAAACAAGTTGACACACCAATTAGGATCTGGCTAAAAACACTTGCCTTTATGGTTGTGAGGTCTGGGGTCCGCTCACCAACCAAGAATTCACAAAATGGGACAAACAGCAAATTGATAATTCTGCTAAAATATCCTCAGTATGCAACGTAAAACAACAAATAATGCAGGCAGAGCAGAATTAGGCCGATACCTGCTATTTATCAAACTCCATAAAGGAGCCGTTAAATTCCACAACCACTTATTATCAAAGGAAGTGATTCCCAAACATTCTATAACAAAGCCATCCCCCAAAGATAATTACTTGACACAGTGGAAATAATTTAGACAAAAACTGAGCAAACTAGAATGCTATTTGGCCCTAAATACCTGACCACTGTGACTGACACAAACTTAAGGAAAGCTTTGACTATGTACAGACTCAGTGAGCATAGCCTTGCTATTGAGAAAGGCCACCAAAGGCAGACCAGGCTCTCATGAGAAGACAGGATATGTGTACATCGCCCACAAATTGAGGTGGAAACTGAGCAGCTTCCTAACCTCCTGCCATGTTAAAGACACATATTTCCCTCAGGTTACACAGACCCACAAAGAATTAGAAAACAACACAATTTTGATAAACTCCCACATCTACTGGGTGAAATATCACCGCAGTAAAATTTGTGACCTGTTGCCACAAGAACAGGTCAACCAGTGAAGAAAAGACACCATTATAAATACAACCCATATTTATGCTTATTTATTTTCCCTTTTTGTACTTTAACCATTAGGACATTGTATAAAATAATAATATATACATAATATGACATTTGTAATGTCTTTATTCTTTTGGATCTTCTGTGAGTGTAATGTTTACTGTTCATTTGATATTGTTAATTTTACTTTTGTTTATTATCTACTACACTTGCTTTGATAATGTTAACATATGTTTTCCATGACAATTACATTTTAATTGAATTTAGAGAGAGAAGAGAAAGACAGAGAAAGACGGAAAAAAAAAGAGAGAGAAAGCTCCTTAAATGTAATTTGTAAAGACGAGATACTATGCAAAATCCCCATTCGTCTTGTCGTCCGTTACGATGACGATTAGCTCTGTAATTGGTCCCATTTCAGCCAGTAGGAGAGATGAAATACGAATAAAAAGTGAATCAAGGAGGAGAAGAACTGAGACAGAATGAACAGAAAGCCTAGCGGGTAGCCATGATGAAGACAAAGGAGAGGAAGAGAGATTCCAATCAACTTGATTGGTTGATTCCATGGTTGTACCTGAACTTAATCTAAACTGCATTACAGAAGGCCTGGACAGTGGGAAAACACATATTGTCAGTGTGGGAACTGGAATTCAACAATTCCAAAATGATACATAGCAGTGCTTGTCAACAGTTGAAGTCAGAAGTTTACATTCACCTTAGCCAAATACATTTAAACTCTGTTTTTTCACAATTCCTGACATTTAATCTTAGTAAAAAATGTCCTAGTTTTAGGTCAGTTAGGATCACCACTTTATTTTAAGAATGTGAAATGTCAGAATAATAGTAGAGAGAATGATTTATTTCAGCTTTTATTTATTTCATCACATTCCCAATGGGTCAGAAGTTTACATACACTCAATTAGTATTTGGTAGCATTGCCTTTTAAATTGTTTAACTTGTGTCAAATGTTTCAGGTAGCCTTCCACAAGCTTACCACAATAAGTTGGGCGAATATTGGCCCATTAAACCTGACAGAGCTGGTGTAACTGAGTCAGGTTTGTAGGCCTCCTTGCTCGCACATGCTTTTTCAGTTCTGCTCACACATTTTCTATGGGATTGAGGTCAGGGCTTTGTGATGGCCACTCCAATACCTTGACTTTGTTGTCCTTAAGCCATTTTTCCACAACTTTGGAAGTGCTTAGGGTCATTGTCCATTTGGAAGACAATTTGCGACCAAGCTTTAACTTCCTGACGGATGTCTTGAGATGTTGCTTCAATATATCCACATAATTTTCCTACCACATGATGCCATCTATTTTGTGAAGTGCACCAGTCCCTCCTGCAGAAAAGCACCCCTACAACATGATGCTGCCACCCCCGTGCTCCACTGTTGGGATGATGTTTTTCGGCTTGCAAGTCTCCCCCATTTTCCATCCAAACATAACGATGGCCAAACAGTTCTATTTTTGTTTCATCAGACCAGAGGACATTTCTCCAAAAAGTACGACCTTAGTCCCCATGTGCAGTTGCAAACCTTATTTATGGTGGTTTTGGAGCAGTGACTTCTTCCTTGCTGAGCGGCCTTTCAGGTTATGTCGATATAGGACTCTTTTTACTGTGGATAAAGATACTTTTGTGCCTGTTTCCTCCAGCATCTTCACAAGGTCCTTTGCTGTTGTTCTGGGATTGATTTGCACTTTTCACACAAAAGTACGTTCCTCTCTAGGAGACAGAATGCGTCTCCTTCCTGAGTGGTATGACGGCTGCGTGGTCCCACGGTGTTTATACCTGCGTTCTGTTGTTTGTACAGATGTACGTGGTACCTTCAGGTGTTAGGAAATTGCTCCGAAGGATGAACCAGACTTGTGGAGGTCTACAATTTGCTTTCTGAGGCCTTGGCCGATTTCTTTTGATTTTCACATGATGTCAAGCAAAGATTAGCCTATCAGAAGCTTCTAAAGCCATGACATCATTTTCTGGAATTTTCCAAGCTGTTTAAGTACATGCACTAAGTCAATTTAATAATCTGTCTGTAAACAATGACTTGTGTCATAACTGACTTGCCAAAACTATAGTTTGTTAACAAGACATTTGTGGAGTGGTTGAAAAACGAGTTTTAATGACTCCAACCTAAGTGTATGTAAACTTCAGACTTCAACTGTATATATTACTGTAAATCAATGATGCATTGTCTTTTTCTGTAGCAGGTAAATAGTGGGCTGAAATAAAGAAGCACTTCCCTCTGAAGCTAACCTGACGTCGCTACCTCCCTACCTCCCTACCCTACACTGATACCTCCCTACCTCCCTACCCTACACTGATACCTCCCTACCTCCCTACCCTACACTGATACCTCCCTACCTCCCTACCCTACACTGATACCTCCCTACCTCCCTACCCTACACTGATACCTCCCTACCTCCCTACCCTACACTGATACCTCCCTACCTCCCTACCCTACACTGATACCTCCCTACATCCCTACCCTTCCTACCCCACAGTGATACCTCCCTACCTCCCTACCCTACACTGATACCTCCCTACATCCCTACCCTTCCTACCCCACAGTGATACCTCCCTACCTCCCTACCCTACACTGATACCTCCCTACATCCCTACCCTTCCTACCCCACAGTGATACCTCCCTACCTCCCTACCCTACACTGATACCTCCCTACCTCCCTACCCTACACTGATACCTCCCTACATCCCTACCCTTCCTACCCCACAGTGATACCTCCCTACCCTACACTGATACCTCCCTACCTCCCTACCCTACACTGATACCTCCATACATCCCTACCCTTCCTACCCCACAGTGATACCTCCCTACCTCCCTACCCTACACTGATACCTCCCTACATCCCTACCCTTCCTACCCCACAGTGATACCTCCCTACCTCCCTACCCTACACTGATACCTCCCTACATCCCTACCCTTCCTACCCCACAGTGATACCTCCCTACCTCCCTACCCTACACTGATACCTCCCTACCTGCCTACCCTACACTGATACCTCCCTACATCCCTACCCTTCCTACCCCACAGTGATACCTCCCTACCCTACACTGATACCTCCCTACCTCCCTACCCTACACTGATACCTCCCTACCTCCCTACCCTACACTGATACCTCCCTACATCCCTACCCTTCCTACCCCACAATGATACCTCCCTACCTACCTCCCTACCCTACACTGATACCTCCCTACATCCCTACCCTTCCTACCCCACAGTGATACCTCCCTACCTACCTACCTACCCTACACTGATACCTCCCTACATCCCTACCCTTCCTACCCCACAATGATACCTCCCTACCTACCTCCCTACCCTACACTGATACCTCCCTACCTCCCTACCCTACACTGATACCTCCCTACATCCCTACCCTTCCTACCCCACAGTGATACCTCCCTACCTCCCTACCCTACACTGATACCTCCCTACATCCCTACCCTTCCTACCCCACAGTGATACCTCCCTACCTCCCTACCCTACACTGATACCTCCCTACCTCCCTACCCTACACTGATACCTCCCTACATCCCTACCCTTCCTACCCCACAGTGATACCTCCCTACCCTACACTGATACCTCCCTACCTCCCTACCCTACACTGATACCTCCCTACATCCCTACCCTTCCTACCCCACAGTGATACCTCCCTACCCTACACTGATACCTCCCTACCTCCCTACCCTACACTGATACCTCCCTACATCCCTACCCTTCCTACCCCACAATGATACCTCCCTACCTACCTCCATACCCTACACTGATACCTCCCTACATCCCTACCCTTCCTACCCCACAGTGATACCTCCCTACCTACCTACCTACCCTACACTGATACCTCCCTACATCCCTACCCTTCCTACCCCACAATGATACCTCCCTACCTACTTACCTACCCCACACTGATACCTCCCTACCCTACACTGATACCTCCCTACCCTACACTGATACCTCCCTACCTCCCTACCCCACACTGATACCTACCTACCCCACACTGATACCGTCCTACCTCCCTACCCCACACTGATACCTCCCTACCTCCCTACCCCACACTGATACCACCCTACCTCCCTACCCCACACTGAAACCTCCCTACCTCCCTAGCCCACACTGATACCTCCCTAGCCCACACTGATACCTCCCTACCTCCCTAGCCCACACTGATACCTCCCTACCTCCCTAGCCCACACTGATACCTCCCTGCCCTATACTGATACCTCCCTACCCTACACTGATACCTCCCTAGCCCACACTGATACCTCCCTAGCCCACACTGATACCTCCCTACCCTACACTGATACCTCCCTACATCCCTACCTCTCTACCCCACGGTGATACCTCCCTAACTCAAACTGCTAATTCCCTAGCCCACAGTAATACCGTCCTACCTCCATACCCTACACTGATACATCCCTACATCCCTACCTCTCTACCCCACAGTGATACCTCCCTAACAAAAACTACTAACTCCCTAGCCCACACTAATACCGTCCTACCTCCCTAGAACACACTGATACCTCCCTACCTCCCTACCCCACACTGATACCTCCCTACCCCACACTGATACCTCCCTACTTTACACTGATACCTCCCTACCTCCCTACCCTACACTGATTCCTCCCTACCTCCATACCCCACACTGCAAACTCCCTACTTCACACTGGTACTTCCCTACCCCACACTGATACCTCCCTATCCCACACTGATACATCCCTACCTCCCTACCCCACACTGATACCTCCCTACCTCCCTACCCCACACTTATACCTCCCTACCCCACACTGATACGTCCCAACCCTTCACTTATACCTCCCTACCCCACACTGATACATCCCTACCTCCCTACCCCACACTGATACCTCCCTACCTCCCTACCCCACACTGATACGTCCCAACCCTTCACTTATACCTCCCTACCCCACACTGATACATCCCTACCTCCCTACCCCACACTGATACATCCCTACCTCCCTACCCCACACTGATACCTCACTACCTCCCTACCCCACACTGATACGTCCCAACCCTTCACTTATACCTCCCTACCCCACACTGATACATCCCTACCTCCCTACCCCACACTGATACATCCCTACTTCCCTACCCCACACTGATACCTCCCTACCTCCCTACCCCACACTGATACCTCCCTACCTCCCTACCCCACACTGATACATCCCTACCTCCCTACCCCACACTGATACCTCCCTACCTCCTTACCCCACACTGATATTTCCTTTCCTCCCGACCTCACACTAATACCTCCCTACCCCACACTTATACCTCCCTACCCCACACTTATACCTCCCTACCCCACACTGATACCTCCCTACCTCCCTACCCCACACTGATACCTCCCTACCTCCCTACCCCACACTGATACATCCCTACCTCCCTACCCCACACTGATACCTCCCTACCTCCCTACCCCACACTGATACCTCCCTACCCCCACTGATACCTCCCTAAATCCCTAGCCCACACTGATACCTCCTTACCTCTGTACCCCACACTGATATCTCCCTACCTCCCTACCCTACACTGATACCTCCCTACCCCACATTGATAACTCCCTACCTCCCTACCCCACACTGATACCTCCCTACCTCCCTACCCCACACTGATACCTCCCTACCTCCCTACCCCACACTGATACCTCCCTACCCCCCTACCGCCTGACACACCGGGTGATGCTCAGTGATGAAGAACAACAACATGTGTTAAGCGAGCCCTCTTCGCTGTATATCGATTTGGACCTCAGTTTAATCACAACAGCATTCATACCATGTTACATATTCAATCAGACTTAATCATATTCATTCATTCTCATCATTTTTTTCTCAACTAAACTACACTGTAAATAACCCCCGTGTTGTATCGATTGGGAGACTTAAAACATCATGTATATTCCGTTGTCATCTAGATTCAACCTGACCAGTATTTAGCAACCCCTTTACTTATCATTTAGCAGTAGCTAAGACCGCCACATAGCATATAAAACCCTATCAGCTAGAAAACATACAGTATCCATATCTGACCTCGGAACCACACAATCCAATAGAGAGAAAAAGCTTAATAACAGAATTTTATCTTAACTCTCCCGCCCACCCAGTGACAGACATCCTTCCACTTCAACACTGTTATGAGGCCAATATTACACCGTAGGTTCACTGTAGCTGTTGTCCAGCATCACTCTGCTGCTCTTCTATCACCCTGCTCCGGGTCCCTACGGGGCCATTTAGGACTGAGGCTGACTGGTTGTACCGGGAACAAGTAGCAAGGCACTCCCACTTCATTTCACCCTGCTCGGGGTCCCTACGGGGCCATTTAGGACTGAGGCTGACTGGTTGTACCGGCAACAAGTAGCAAGGCACTCCCACTTCATTTCACCCTGCTCGGGGTCCCTACGGGGCCATTTAGGACTGAGGCTGACTGGTTGTACCGGCAACAAGTAGCAAGGCACTCCCACTTCATTTCACCCTGCTCGGGGTCCCTACGGGGCCATTTAGGACTGAGGCTGACTGGTTGTACCGGCAACAAGTAGCAAGGCACTCCCACTTCATTTCACCCTGCTCGGGGTCCCTACGGGGCCATTTAGGACTGAGGCTGACTGGTTGTACCGGGAACAAGTAGCAAGGCACTCCCACTTCATTTCACCCTGCTCGGGGTCCCTACGGGGCCATTTAGGACTGAGGCCGACTGGTTGTACCGGGAACAAGTAGCAAGGCACTCCCACTTCATTTAACCCTGCTCGGGGTCCCTACGGGGCCATTTAGGACTGAGGCCGACTGGTTGTACCGGGAACAAGTAGCAAGGCACTCCCACTTCATTTCACCCTGCTCGGGGTCCCTACGGGGCCATTTAGGACTGAGGCTGACTGGTTGTACCGGCAACAAGTAGCAAGGCACTCCCACTTCATTTAACCCTGCTCGGGGTCCCTACGGGGCCATTTAGGACTGAGGCTGACTGGTTGTACCGGCAACAAGTAGCAAGGCACTCCCACTTCATGTTAAACGTTTGACATGGTGCTTTAGATCGACTACATACCACACAGCAAGGATTTTTGTTTTCTCTGAAGAGGAGTGTCATGCATGACACTTTGCCGAGGTATTGCTCAACCACATTTTGGATTACTGGTGAGGTGAGAGGCGTCAGTTTTTATTGAACTTTCATTTAACGAGGCAAGTCAGTTATGAAGAACACATTTTATTTACATTAACGGCGTACCACTGGGGCCAAACCCGGGCGACGGTGGGGCCAAACCCGGGCGACAGTGGGGCCAAACCCGGACGACGGTGGGGCCAAACCCGACGACGGTGGGGCCAAACCCGGGCGACGGTGGGGCCAAACCCGGACGACGGTGGGGCCAAACCCGACGACGGTGGGGCCAAACCCGGGCGACGGTGGGGCCAAACCCGGGCGACGGTGGGGCCAAACCCGGGCGACGGTGGGGCCAAACCCGGGCGACGGTCGGGCCAATCCCGGACGATAGGACAAAATACATATGGGGGGTTATGTGAAGTAATTTATTTGTGGTTATCGTCCCATTTCAGTGAAGAAGAACAAACTGTTTAAATAATATTAATCATTAGCAAGAAAAAAATTGAGAGAGAGAGAGAGAGAGAGAGAGAGAGAAAACAACAAAGAATGAAATGACTCTGGTCAATATGCAGCCTTCTGAAGAGGGGCTGTGTTGTTAATTCGTGTTCATGTGCTTGTAGCCACAAAGCTTTCATTAAGACCCCTAACGGGAACCTGAAAGGACAAATATGGTTGGAATCTGTTTTCCATCTGCTGAATGTAAGTGCGTGTTTGTGTGTATGTGTGTGTGTGGGGGAGAAAAGGTTGGGTGGAGAGTGAGAAAGTGAGAGGAAGTGAGAGAGAGAGAGAGTTCATTTAGATGCATGACTCGGACAAAAAGCCGACCAGCTGCAATAATTCCACCAGCTGTGTGTAGCGTGTTAGTTTATTGGAGAATCACAGAGGAATTCAATATTGAGCCTGACCGTGTGGGCATAAGACGAACTAAATGTATTCAGCATTCAGAGTGTATTTTATGATGGGTTTGTGTGTTTCTAATTTGTATGTTCAAGCGTGAGCATTTGCATTAGTGTGCGTTTGTGTGTGTGTGTGTGTGTGTGTGTGTGTGTGTGTGTGTGTGTGTGTGTGTGTGTGTGTGTGTGTGTGTGTGTGTGTGTGCGTGTGTGTGTGTGTGTGTGTGTGTGTGTGTGTGTGTGTGTGTGTGTGTGTGTGTGTGTGTGTGCGTGTGTTTGTCTGTGTGTAATGTTTGTGTTGACGGCTGCAGGAGCATCTGATCTTGGTGTTGAAACGACTGCTCATAATTAGTAATAGTTTCACCATTACTATTCTACAGTCTTCTGGAAGAGAAGAGATAATTTATTAACATTACCCCCCTTCTCTTTCCTCCTTTACAGGAAGACAAGATGGAGATTTGGAGAGAGAGGGGAGAGAGAGACAGAGAGAGTAGAAGAGAGGGGAGACAGAGAGAGAGACAGAGACAGAGAGTAAAACCAGAGTGTCGAGAGAGAGAGAGAGAGTAGAGAGAGAGAGTAGAGAGAGAGTAGAGGTGAGAGTAGAGGGAGAGAGTAGAGAGAGAGAGAGACAGAGTAGAGAGAGATAGTACAGAGAGAGTACAGAGAGAGTACAGAGAGTAGAGAGAGACAGAGACAGAGAGTAGAGAGATAGTAGAGAGAGAGTACAGAGAGAGTACAGAGAGAGTACGGAGAGTAGAGAGAGACAGAGACAGAGAGTAGAGAGATAGTAGAGAGAGAGTAGAGAGAGAGTAGAGAGAGAGTAGAGAGAGAGTAGAGAGAGAGTAGAGATAGAGTAGAGAGAGAGTAGAGAGAGAGTAGAGAGAGAGTAGAGAGAGAGTAGAGAGAGAGTAGAGATAGAGTAGAGAGAGAGTAGAGAGAGAGTAGAGATAGAGTAGAGATAGAGTAGAGAGAGAGTAGAGAGAGAGTAGAGATAGAGTAGAGAGAGAGTAGAGAGAGAGTAGAGATAGAGTAGAGATAGAGTAGAGAGAGAGTAGAGAGAGAGTAGAGAGAGAGTAGAGAGAGAGTAGAGATAGAGTAGAGAGAGAGTAGAGAGAGAGAGAAATATAATGGTGTTCCAAAAAAGGTCCAGGACCACAAATCCATCTGGACACTATTGTCATACAACACACACAAAAACAGCACATACCTTGACCTAAACATCAGGGCCACAGGTAACTTCCACAAAGCTGTGAACGATCTGAGAGACAAGGCAAGAAGGGCATTCTATGCCATCAAAAGGAACATAAAATTCAACATGTCAATTAGGATCTGGCTAAAAATACTTGAATCAGTCATAGAACCCATTGCCCTTTATGGTTGTGAGGTCTGGGGTCCGCTCACCAACCAAGAATTCACAAAATGGGACAAACACCAAATTGAGACTCTGCAAAAATATCCTCCTTGTACAACGTAGAACACCAAATAATGCATGCAGAGCAGAATTAGGCCGATACCCACTAATTATCCAAATCCAGAAAAGAGACGTTAAATTCTATAACCACCTAGAAGGAAGTGATTCCCAAACCTTCCATAACAAAGCCATCACCTACGGAGAGATGAACCTGGAGAAGAATCCCCTAAGCAAGCTGGGGCTCTGTTCACAAACACAAACAGACCCCACAGAGCCCCAGGACAGCAACACAATTAGACCCAACCAAATCATGAGAAAACAAAAAAGATAATTACTTGACACGTTGGAAATAATTAAAACTGAGCCAACTAGAATGCTACTTGGTCCTACACAGAGAGTACACCGTGGCAGAAACTTAAGGAAAGCTTTGACTATGTACAGACTCAGTGAGCATAGCCTTGCTATTGAGAAAGGCCAACGTAGGCAGACATGGCTCTCAAAAGAAGACAGGCTATGTGCTCACTGCCCACAAAATGAGGTGGAAACTGAGCTGCACTTCCTAACCTCCTGCCCAATGTATGACCATATTAGAGAGACATATTTCCCTCAGATTACACAGATCCACAAAGAATTAGAAAAAAAACACAATATTGATAAACTCCCATATCTACTGGGTGAAATTCCACAGTGTGCCATCACAGCAGCAAGATTTGTGACCTGTTGCCACGAGAAAAGGGCAACCAGTGAAGAACAAACACCATTGTAAATACAACCCATATCTATGTTTAGTTATTTCACGATTCGTACGTTAACCATTTTCACATCATTTCGACACTGTATATGTACATAATATTACATTTTAAATGTAGTGTTCACTGTTAATTTTTATTGTTTATTTCACTTTTGTTAATTATCTACTTCACTTCCTTTGGCATTGTTAACATATGTTTCCCATGCCAATAAAACCTATTCACCTGTCATATCTTCCATACCAATAAAACCTATTTACCTATCATATCTTCCATACCAATAAAACCCCTCACCTATCATATCTTCCAAGCCAATAAAACCCCTCACCTATCATATCTTCCATGCCAATAAAACCCCTCACCTATCATATCTTCCATGCCAATAAAACCTCTTCACCTATCATATATCTTCCATACCAATAAAACATATTCACCTATCATATCTTCCATACCAATAAAACCTCTTCTCCTATCATATCTTCCATGCCAATAAAACCTCTTCACCTATCATATCTTCCATCGCCTTGTCCATCTCTAATAGCATTCATTAAGGAAGAGGACGTGGGAAACAAGTCTACAATAGTCATGACATGACCTTTGAAGTTTCACACAAAGGTCAAGAATCATATAAGGACAAGGATATCGGTGAACAGGTACAGTACATCCAACCAGTCAGGAACAAGAAAAGACATGATACTTGGACTAAATGAACCCCGTAACAGATGAAGAATGAAGAACATTCCCCCATTGTTTCATCGTGAACTATCTGGATAACATCACATAGTTAGATGTCCGAATTTACCTTGAACCATAGAACCCTGGAACCACTGAAACAACAAAACCCTGGAACCACTGAACAACACACCTGAATCAGCTCCACAGGTGGTGAAGAATGAAAATTATCCCCGTTATTCCATGTCAATGATTGAATGACTGGCCTAGAATAGAATCCCAGGATCATGTTCCACAAGGACCCCTAGACTAGCAAGGTGAACCATATACACACACACACACACACACACACACACACACGCACGCACGCACGCACGCACGCACGCACACACACACACACACACACACACACACACACACACACACACGCACACACACACACACACATAGGCACACACGCACACGCAGGCACACACACACACACACACGCACACACGCAGACACACACACACACGCACACACGCACACACACACACACACATAGGCACACACGCACACACAGGCACACACACACAAATGCACACACGTAGCCTAGTGAGGTGAACCATCCCATCGTGCCAGCTAGCTACCGCGACAGTTAACCATCCAGGCTACCATCCATGCTGGGGAAGTCAAACCATGCATATAAATACAATTAGCCTAATGCACACTGATAATATACCGTGCTGTAGCGAGTATGCTAATCGAGGTGGAGAGTACAGCAGGCTACAGTATATTCTCTGTATGATGGGAAGTGTTCAGAGGGGAATGAGAAGTCAAAGGATTCAGTAATGGACTACTCACGGACAGATACAGAGGGAGGAGGAGAAGGTGGAAGATTAACGGCAGAGATATATAGTGAGAACATTAAAGTCAGTGAGAGAGAGAGAGAGAGAGAGAGAGAGAGAGAGAGAGAGAGAGAGAGAGAGAGAGAGAGAGAGAGAGAGAGAGAGAGAGAGAGAGAGAGAGAGAGAGAGAGAGAGAGAGAGAGAGAGAGAGAGAGAGAGAGAGAGAGAGAGAGAGAGAGAGAGAGAGAGAGAGAGAGAGAGAGAGAGAGAGAGAGAGAGAGAGAGAGAGAGAGAGAGAGAGAGAGAGAAAAAGAGAGAGAGAGAGACACACATACAGGTAGTATGTTACCGTCATAGATTTGTAAGACTTTATTTATGTAGTGTACAGTATCGTACCTTCATAGACGGCCTTGAAGCCTTGTCCACTGACAGCGTAGTCTGTCAGCAGCCACAGTGTGAGAATGGGTCCTGTGCTCACTATGGGAGACGGCAGCTGGAACCCCGTCAACCTATGGAATCAGAGAGAGAGGTATATTCAGCGAAATAACACGATTCTTTATAACAGGCAGGACTGACAGAACACTAACAGAGCTATCAGTCTATCAACCAGCCCAGGGACAGTTGTCACAAAGTGTAGGAGTGCTGATCTAGGATCAGTATAGATCATAATGAATAAAAGTCCATTTAAGCTAATTCATTATGATCTTAACTGATCCTAGATCAAAAGTCTGTAAGTGTTTGTCTAGTCCTAGATCAGCAGTCTGTAAGTGTTTGTCTAGTCCAAGATCAGCACTCTGTAAGTGTTTGTATAGTCCAAGATCAGCACTCTCTAAGTGTTTGTCTAGAAACAGATAAGATGTCTATAAGTGTTTGTCTAGTCCTAGATCAGCAGTCTGTAAGTGTTTGTCTAGTCCAAGATCAGCACTCTCTAAGTGTTTGTCTAGTCCTAGATCAGCAGTCTCTAAGTGTTTGTCTAGTCCTAGATCAGCAGTCTCTAAGTGTTTGTCTAGAAACAGATCAGCAGTCTATAAGTGTTTGTCTAATCCTAGATCAGCAGTCTCTAATTTTTTGTCTAATCCTAGATCAGCAGTCTGTAAGTGTTTGTCTAGTCCTAGATCAGCAGTCTCTAATTTTTTGTCTAATCCTAGATCAGCACTCTGTAAGTGTTTGTCTAGTCCTAGATCAGCAGTCTCTAATTTTTGTCTAATCCTAGATCAGCAGTCTCTAAGTGTTTGTCTAGTCCTAGATCAGCAGTCTCTAAGTGTTTGTCTAATCCTAGATTGGCAGTCTGTAAGTGTTTGTCTAGTCCTAGATCAGCAGTCTCTAAGTGTTTGTCTAGAAACAGATAAGATGTCTGTATCTTCTGCTGTGAGATATGTAAAAGGCCCAGACAATAAGCGCTCAACTAACAGGTTAACAAACAAAAACAACTGTAGCTGGTACTAGCAGCAGCAAGTGCGTCCGTTCTCAGGTCAGACTACCCATCGTACAACACAAAGGCAGAGTTCAATGAACCAGCTTGGCTAGACAGTTGGCAAACACATGTAGCAGAGGAGTCAAATCAAAATTCAAACAACATTTTATTGGTTGTGTACACATATTTTGTATATGTTAGCCCAGGGACAGTGTTATGGTAATGTTTCTAGCACTAACAGTAATATCAATACACACAAATATATCAAATTAAATTAAAGAAATTAAGAAATATCAGAATGACATGTCAGAGTGCGGAATATAAATATGTACACAGACAGGACCTAGACTGACCAGGTGAATCCAGGATGGTGTGTATAGACAGTTGTTATATAGGATGGTGTGTATAGATAGTATAGACAGTAGTTATATAGGATGGTGTGTATAGACAGTAGTTATATAGGATGGTGTGTATAGACAGTAGTTATATAGGATGGTGTGTATAGACAGTAGTTATATAGGATGGTGTGTATAGACAGTAGTTATATAGGATGGTGTGTATAGACAGTAGTTATATAGGATGGTGTGTATAGATAGTATAGACATTAGTTATATAGGATGGTGTGTATAGACAGTAGTTATATAGGATGGTGTGTATAGACAGTAGTTATATAGGATGGTGTGTATAGACAGTAGTTATATAGGTGTGTATAGACAGTAGTTATATAGGATGGTGTGTATAGACAGTAGTTATATAGGATGGTGTGTATAGACAGTAGTTATATAGGATGGTGTGTACAGCAGTAGTTATATAGGATGGTGTGTATAGACAGTAGTTATATAGGATGGTGTGTATAGACAGTAGTTATATAGGATGGTGTGTATAGACAGTAGTTATATAGGATGGTGTGTATAGACAGTAGTTATATAGGATGGTGTGCACAGCAGTAGTTATATAGGATGGTGTGTATAGACAGTAGTTATATAGGATGGTGTGTATAGACAGTAGTTATATAGGATGGTGTGTATAGACAGTAGTTATATAGGATGGTGTGTATAGACAGTAGTTATCTAGGATGGTGTGTATAGACAGTAGTTATATAGGTGTGTATAGACAGTAGTTATATAGGATGGTGTGTATAGACAGTAGTTATATAGGATGGTGTGTATAGACAGTAGTTATATAGGATGGTGTGTATAGACAGTAGTTATCTAGGATGGTGTGTATAGACAGTAGTTATATAGGTGTGTATAGACAGTAGTTATATAGGATGGTGTGTATAGACAGTAGTTATATAGGATGGTGTGTATAGACAGTAGTTATAGAGGATGGTGTGTATAGACAGTAGTTATATAGGATGGTGTGTATAGACAGTAGTTATATAGGATGGTGTGTATAGACAGTATAGACAGTAGTTATATAGGATGGTGTGTATAGACAGTAGTTATATAGGATGGTGTGTATAGACAGTAGTTATATAGGATGGTGTGTATAGACAGTAGTTATATTGGATGGTGTGTATAGACAGTAGTTATATAGGATGGTGTGTATAGACAGTAGTTATATAGGATGGTGCGTATAGACAGTATAGACAGTAGTTATATAGGATGGTGTGTATAGACAGTAGTTATAGGATGGTGTGTATTAACAGTAGTTATAATAGGATGGTGTGTATAGACAGTAGTTATATAGGATGGTGTGTATAAACAGTAGTTATAATAAGATGGTGTGTATAGACAGTAGTTATATAGGATGGTGTGTATAGACAGTAGTTATAATAGGATGGTGTGTATAGACAGTAGTTATATAGGATGGTGTGTATAGACAGTATAGACAGTAGTTATATAGGATGGTGTGTATAGACAGTAGTTATATAGGTTGGTATGTATAGACAGTAGTTATATAGGATGGTGTGTATAGACAGTAGTTATATTGGATGGTGTGTATAGACAGTAGTTATATAGGATGGTGTGTATAAACAGTAGTTATATAGGATGGTGTGTATAAAGAGTAGTTATATAGGATGGTGTGTATAGACAGTAGTTATATAGGATGGTGTGTATAGACAGTATAGACAGTAGTTATATAGGATGGTGTGTATAGACAGTAGTTATACAGGATGGTGTGTATAGACAGTAGTTATATAGGATGGTGTGTATAGACAGTAGTTATATAGGATGTTGTGTATAGACAGTAGTTATATAGGATGGTGTGTATAGACAGTAGTTATATAGGATGGTGTGTATAGACAGTAGTTATATTGGATGGTGTGTATAGACAGTATAGACAGTAGTTACATAGGATGGTGTGTATAGACAGTAGTTATATTGGATGGTGTGTATAGACAGTAGTTATACAGGATGGTGTGTATAGACAGTATAGACAGTAGTTATATAGGATGGTGTGTATAGACAGTAGTTATATTGGATGGTGTGTATAGACAGTAGTTATATAGGATGGTGTGTATAGACAGTAGTTATATTGGATGGTGTGTATAGACAGTAGTTATATAGGATGGTGTGTATAGACAGTAGTTATATAGGATGGTGTGTATAGACAGTTTAGACAGTAGTTATATAGGATGGTGTGTATAGACAGTAGTTATATAGGATGGTGTGTATAGACAGTAGTTATATAGGATGGTGTGTATAGACAGTAGTTATATAGGATGTTGTGTATAGACAGTAGTTAAATAGGATTGTGTGTATAGACAGCAGTTATATAGGATGGTGTGTATAGACAGTATAGACAGTAGTTATATAGGATGGTGTGTATAGACAGTAGTTATATAGGATGGTGTGTATAGACAGTAGTTATATAGGATGGTGTGCATAGACAGTAGTTATATAGGATGGTGTGTATAGACAGTAGTTATATTGGATGGTGTGTATAGACAGTAGTTATATAGGATGGTGTGTATAGACAGTAGTTATATAGGATGGTGTGTATAGACAGTAGT
This sequence comes from Oncorhynchus clarkii lewisi, assembly GCF_045791955.1. Classification (NCBI taxonomy): domain Eukaryota; kingdom Metazoa; phylum Chordata; class Actinopteri; order Salmoniformes; family Salmonidae; genus Oncorhynchus; species Oncorhynchus clarkii. The sequence goes on from NC_092178.1 coordinate 3,655,391, forward strand.
TATATAGGATGGTGTGTATAGACAGTAGTTATATAGGATGTTGTGTATAGACAGTAGTTATATAGGATGGTGTGTATAGACAGTAGTTATATAGGATGGTGTGTATAGACAGTAGTTATATAGGATGGTGTGTATAGACAGTAGTTATATAGGATGTTGTGTATAGACAGTAGTTATATAGGATGGTGTGTATAGACAGTAGTTATATAGGATGGTGTGTATAGACAGTAGTTATATTGGATGGTGTGTATAGACAGTATAGACAGTAGTTACATAGGATGGTGTGTATAGACAGTAGTTATATTGGATGGTGTGTATAGACAGTAGTTATACAGGATGGTGTGTATAGACAGTATAGACAGTAGTTATATAGGATGGTGTGTATAGACAGTAGTTATAACAGGATGCTGTGTATAGACAGTATAGACAGTAGTTATATAGGATGGTGTGTATAGACAGTAGTTATATTGGATGGTGTGTATAGACAGTAGTTATATAGGATGTTGTGTATAGACAGTATAGACAGTAGTTATATAGGATGGTGTGTATAGACAGTAGTTATATAGGATGGTGTGTATAGACAGTATAGACAGTAGTTATATAGGATGGTGTGTATAGACAGTATAGACAGTAGTTATATAGGATGGTGTGTATAGACAGTATAGACAGTAGATATATAGGATGGTGTGTATAGACAGTATAGACAGTAGTTATATAGGATGGTGTGTATAGACAGTAGTTATATAGGATGGTTAGTATAGACAGTATATACAGTAGTTATACAGGATGGTGTGTATAGACAGTAGTTAAATAGGTTGGTGTGTATAGACAGTAGTTATATAGGATGGTTTGTACAGACAGTAGTTATATAGGTTGGTGTGTATAGACAGTAGTTATATAGGATGGTGTGTATAGACAGTATAGACAGTAGTTATACTGGATGGTGTGTATAGACAGTAGTTAAATAGGATTGTGTGTACAGCATTAGTTATATAGGATGGTGTGTATAGACAGTATAGACAGTAGTTATATAGGATGGTGTGTATAGACAGTAGTTATATAGGATGGTGTGTATAGACAGTAGTTATATAGGATGGTGTGCATAGACAGTAGTTATATAGGATGGTGTGTATAGACAGTAGTTATATTGGATGGTGTGTATAGACAGTAGTTATATAGGATGGTGTGTATAGACAGTAGTTATATAGGATGGTGTGTATAGACAGTAGTTATATAGGATGGTGTGTATAGACAGTAGTTATATAGGATGTTGTGTATAGACAGTAGTTATATAGGATGGTGTGTATAGACAGTAGTTATATAGGATGGTGTGTATAGACAGTAGTTATATAGGATGGTGTGTATAGACAGTAGTTATATAGGATGTTGTGTATAGACAGTAGTTATATAGGATGGTGTGTATAAACAGTATAGACAGTAGTTATATAGGATGGTGTGTATAGACAATAGTTATTTTAGGATGGTGTGTATAGACAGTAGTTATATAGGATGGTGTGTATAGACAGTATAGACAGTAGTTATATAGGATGGTGTGTATAGACAGTATAGACAGTAGATATATAGGATGGTGTGTATAGACAGTATAGACAGTAGTTATATAGGATGGTGTGTATAGACAGTAGTTATATAGGATGGTTAGTATAGACAGTATATACAGTAGTTATACAGGATGGTGTGTATAGACAGTAGTTAAATAGGTTGGTGTGTATAGACAGTAGTTATATAGGATGGTTTGTACAGACAGTAGTTATATAGGTTGGTGTGTATAGACAGTAGTTATATAGGATGGTGTGTATAGACAGTATAGACAGTAGTTATACTGGATGGTGTGTATAGACAGTAGTTAAATAGGATTGTGTGTACAGCATTAGTTATATAGGATGGTGTGTATAGACAGTATAGACAGTAGTTATATAGGATGGTGTGTATAGACAGTAGTTATATAGGATGGTGTGTATAGACAGTAGTTATATAGGATGGTGTGCATAGACAGTAGTTATATAGGATGGTGTGTATAGACAGTAGTTATATAGGATGGTGTGTATAGACAGTAGTTATATAGGATGGTGTGTATAGACAGTAGTTATATAGGATGGTGTGTATAGACAGTAGTTATATAGGATGGTGTGTATAGACAGTAGTTATATAGGATGTTGTGTATAGACAGTAGTTATATAGGATGGTGTGTATAGACAGTAGTTATATAGGATGGTGTGTATAGACAGTAGTTATATAGGATGGTGTGTATAGACAGTAGTTATATAGGATGTTGTGTATAGACAGTAGTTATATAGGATGGTGTGTATAGACAGTAGTTATATAGGATGGTGTGTATAGACAGTAGTTATATTGGATGGTGTGTATAGACAGTATAGACAGTAGTTACATAGGATGGTGTGTATAGACAGTAGTTATATTGGATGGTGTGTATAGACAGTAGTTATACAGGATGGTGTGTATAGACAGTATAGACAGTAGTTATATAGGATGGTGTGTATAGACAGTAGTTATAACAGGATGCTGTGTATAGACAGTATAGACAGTAGTTATATAGGATGGTGTGTATAGACAGTAGTTATATAGGATGGTGTGTATAGACAGTATAGACAGTAGTTATATAGGATGGTGTGTATAGACAGTATAGACAGTAGTTATATAGGATGGTGTGTATAGACAGTATAGACAGTAGATATATAGGATGGTGTGTATAGACAGTATAGACAGTAGTTATATAGGATGGTGTGTATAGACAGTAGTTATATAGGATGGTTAGTATAGACAGTATATACAGTAGTTATACAGGATGGTGTGTATAGACAGTAGTTAAATAGGTTGGTGTGTATAGACAGTAGTTATATAGGATGGTTTGTACAGACAGTAGTTATATAGGTTGGTGTGTATAGACAGTAGTTATATAGGATGGTGTGTATAGACAGTATAGACAGTAGTTATACTGGATGGTGTGTATAGACAGTAGTTAAATAGGATTGTGTGTACAGCATTAGTTATATAGGATGGTGTGTATAGACAGTATAGACAGTAGTTATATAGGATGGTGTGTATAGACAGTAGTTATATAGGATGGTGTGTATAGACAGTAGTTATATAGGATGGTGTGCATAGACAGTAGTTATATAGGATGGTGTGTATAGACAGTAGTTATATTGGATGGTGTGTATAGACAGTAGTTATATAGGATGGTGTGTATAGACAGTAGTTATATAGGATGGTGTGTATAGACAGTAGTTATATAGGATGGTGTGTATAGACAGTAGTTATATAGGATGTTGTGTATAGACAGTAGTTATATAGGATGGTGTGTATAGACAGTAGTTATATAGGATGGTGTGTATAGACAGTAGTTATATAGGATGGTGTGTATAGACAGTAGTTATATAGGATGTTGTGTATAGACAGTAGTTATATAGGATGGTGTGTATAGACAGTAGTTATATAGGATGGTGTGTATAGACAGTAGTTATATTGGATGGTGTGTATAGACAGTATAGACAGTAGTTACATAGGATGGTGTGTATAGACAGTAGTTATATAGGATGGTGTGTATAGGCAGTAGTTATATAGGATGGTGTGTACAGCAGTAGTTATATAGGATGGTGTGTATAGACATTAGTTATATAGGATGGTGTGTATAGACAGTAGTTATATAGGATGGTGTGTATATACAGTAGTTATATAGGATGGTGTGTATAGACAGTAGTTATATAGAATGGTGTGTACAGCAGTAGTTCCATAGGATGGTGTGTATAGACAGTATAGACAGTAGTTAAATAGGATGGTGTGTATAGACAGTAGTTATATAGGATAGTGTGTATAGAAAGTAGTTATATAGGATTGTGTGTATAGACAGTGGTTATATAGGATGGTGTGTACAGCAGTAGTTATATAGGATGGTGTGTATAGACAGTAGTTATATAGGATGGTGTGTATAGACAGTAGTTATATAGGATGGTGTGTATAAACAGTATAGACAGTAGTTATATAGGATGGTGTGTATAGACAATAGTTATTTTAGGATGGTGTGTATAGACAGTAGTTATATAGGATGGTGTGTATAGACAGTATAGACAGTAGTTATATAGGATGGTGTGTATAGACAGTATAGACAGTAGTTATATAGGATGGTGTGTATAGACAGTATAGACAGTAGATATATAGGATGGTGTGTATAGACAGTATAGACAGTAGTTATATAGGATGGTGTGTATAGACAGTAGTTATATAGGATGGTTAGTATAGACAGTATATACAGTAGTTATACAGGATGGTGTGTATAGACAGTAGTTAAATAGGTTGGTGTGTATAGACAGTAGTTATATAGGATGGTTTGTACAGACAGTAGTTATATAGGTTGGTGTGTATAGACAGTAGTTATATAGGATGGTGTGTATAGACAGTATAGACAGTAGTTATACTGGATGGTGTGTATAGACAGTAGTTAAATAGGATTGTGTGTACAGCATTAGTTATATAGGATGGTGTGTATAGACAGTATAGACAGTAGTTATATAGGATGGTGTGTATAGACAGTAGTTATATAGGATGGTGTGTATAGACAGTAGTTATATAGGATGGTGTGCATAGACAGTAGTTATATAGGATGGTGTGTATAGACAGTAGTTATATTGGATGGTGTGTATAGACAGTAGTTATATAGGATGGTGTGTATAGACAGCAGTTATATAGGATGGTGTGTATAGACAGTAGTTATATAGGATGGTGTGTATAGACAGTAGTTATATAGGATGTTGTGTATAGACAGTAGTTATATAGGATGGTGTGTATAGACAGTAGTTATATAGGATGGTGTGTATAGACAGTAGTTATATAGGATGGTGTGTATAGACAGTAGTTATATAGGATGTTGTGTATAGACAGTAGTTATATAGGATGGTGTGTATAGACAGTAGTTATATAGGATGGTGTGTATAGACAGTAGTTATATTGGATGGTGTGTATAGACAGTATAGACAGTAGTTACATAGGATGGTGTGTATAGACAGTAGTTATATTGGATGGTGTGTATAGACAGTAGTTATACAGGATGGTGTGTATAGACAGTATAGACAATAGTTATATAGGATGGTGTGTATAGACAGTAGTTATAACAGGATGCTGTGTATAGACAGTATAGACAGTAGTTATATAGGATGGTGTGTATAGACAGTAGTTATATTGGATGGTGTGTATAGACAGTAGTTATATAGGATGTTGTGTATAGACAGTATAGACAGTAGTTATATAGGATGGTGTGTATTGACAGTATAGGCAGTAGTTATATAGGATGGTGTGTATTGACAGTATAGGCAGTAGTTATACAGGATGGTGTGTATAGATAATAGTTATTTTAGGATGGTGTGTATAGACAGTAGTAGTTATATAGGATGGTGTGTACAGCAGTAGTTCTATAGGATGGTGTGTATAGACAGTAGTTATAACAGGATGGTGTGTATAGACAGTATAGACAGTAGTTATATAGGATGGTGTGTATAGACAGTAGTTATATAGGATGGTGTGTACAGCAGTAGTTCCATAGGATGGTGTGTATAGACAGTATAGACAGTAGTTATATAGGATGGTGTGTATAGACAGTAGTTATATAGGATAGTGTGTATAGACAGTAGTTATATAGGATGGTGTGTATAGGCAGTAGTTATATAGGATGGTGTGTACAGCAGTAGTTATATAGGATGGTGTGTATAGACATTAGTTATATAGGATGGTGTGTATAGACAGTAGTTATATAGGATGGTGTGTATATACAGTAGTTATATAGGATGGTGTGTATAGACAGTAGTTATATAGAATGGTGTGTACAGCAGTAGTTCCATAGGATGGTGTGTATAGACAGTATAGACAGTAGTTAAATAGGATGGTGTGTATAGACAGTAGTTATATAGGATAGTGTGTATAGAAAGTAGTTATATAGGATTGTGTGTATAGACAGTGGTTATATAGGATGGTGTGTACAGCAGTAGTTATATAGGATGGTGTGTATAGACAGTAGTTATATAGGATGGTGTGTATAGACAGTAGTTATATAGGATGGTGTGTATAAACAGTATAGACAGTAGTTATATAGGATGGTGTGTATAGACAATAGTTATTTTAGGATGGTGTGTATAGACAGTAGTTATATAGGATGGTGTGTATAGACAGTATAGACAGTAGTTATATAGGATGGTGTGTATAGACAGTATAGACAGTAGTTATATAGGATGGTGTGTATAGACAGTATAGACAGTAGATATATAGGATGGTGTGTATAGACAGTATAGACAGTAGTTATATAGGATGGTGTGTATAGACAGTAGTTATATAGGATGGTTAGTATAGACAGTATATACAGTAGTTATACAGGATGGTGTGTATAGACAGTAGTTAAATAGGTTGGTGTGTATAGACAGTAGTTATATAGGATGGTTTGTACAGACAGTAGTTATATAGGTTGGTGTGTATAGACAGTAGTTATATAGGATGGTGTGTATAGACAGTATAGACAGTAGTTATACTGGATGGTGTGTATAGACAGTAGTTATATATGATGGTGTGTATAGACAGTATAGACAGTAGTTATATAGGATGGTGTGTTTAGACAGTAGTTAAATAGGATGGTGTGTATAGACAGTATAGACAGTAGTTATACAGGATGGTGTGTATAGACAGTATAGACAGTAGTTATATAGGATGGTGTGTATAGACAGTAGTTAAATAGGATGGTGTGTATAGACAGTATAGACAGTAGTTATACAGGATGGTGTGTATAGACAGTAGTTATATAGGATGGTGTGTATAGACAGTATAGACAGTAGTTATATAGGATGGTGTGTATAGACAGTAGTTATATAGGATGGTGTGTATAGACAGTAGTTATATAGGATGGTGTGTATAGACAGTAGTTAAATAGGATGGTGTGTATAGACAGTAGTTATATAGGATGGTGTGTATAGACAGTAGTTATATAGGATGGTGTGTTTGGACAGTAGTTATATAGGATGGTGTTTAAAGACAGTATAGACAGTAGTTATATATGATGGTGTGTATAGACAGTAGTTATATAGGATGGTGTGTATAGACAGTATAGACAGTAGTTATATAGGATGGTGTGTATAGACAGTAGTTATACAGGATGGTGTGTATAGACAGTAGTTATATAGGAGGGTGTGTATAGGCAGTAGTTATATAGGAAGTGTGTATAGACAGTAGTTATATAGGATGGTGTGTATAAACAGTAGTTATATAGGATGGTGTGTATAGACAGTAGTTATATATGATGGTGTGTATAGACAGTAGTTATATAGTATGGTGTGTATAGACAGTCGTTATATAGGATGGTGTGTCTAGACAGTAGTTATATAGGTGTGTATAAACAGTAGTTATATAGGTGTGTATAAACAGTAGTTATATAGGTGTGTATAGACAGTAGTTATATAGGATGGTGTGTATAGACAGTAGTTATATAGGTGTGTATAGGTGTGTATAGACAGTAGTTATTATAGGATGGTGTGTATAGACAGTAGTTATATAGGTGTGTGTAAACAGTAGTTATATAGGTGTGTATAAACATTAGTTATATAGGTGTGTATAGACAGTAGTTATATAGGATGGTGTGTATAGACAGTAGTTATATAGGTGTGTATAGACAGTAGTTTTATAGGTGTGTATAGACAGTAGTTATATAGGATGGTGTGTATAGACAGTAGTTATATAGGATGGTGTGCATAGACAGTAGTTATATAGGTGTGTATAGACAGTAGTTATATAGGTGTGTATAGACAGTAGTTATATAGGTGTGTATAGACAGTAGTTATATAGGATGGTGTGTATAGACAGTAGTTATATAGGTGTGTATAGACAGTAGTTATATAGGTGTGTATAAACAGTAGTTATATAGGTGTGTATAGACAGTAGTTATATAGGATGGTGTGTATAGACAGTAGTTATATAGGTGTGTATAGACAGTAGTTATATAGGTGTGTATAGACAGTAGTTATATAGGTGTGTATAGACAGTAGTTATATAGGTGTGTATAGACAGTAGTTATATAGGTGTGTATAGACAGTAGTTATATAGGATGGTGTGCATAGGCAGTAGTTATATAGGTGTGTATAGACAGTAGTTATATAGGTGTGTATAGACAGTAGTTATATAGGTGTGTATAGACAGTAGTTATATAGGATGGTGTGTATAGACAGTAGTTATATAGGTGTGTATAGACAGTAGTTATATAGGTGTGTATAAACAGTAGTTATATAGGTGTGTATAGACAGTAGTTATATAGGATGGTGTGTATAGACAGTAGTTATATAGGTGTGTATAGACAGTAGTTATATAGGTGTGTATAGACAGTAGTTATATAGGTGTGTATAGACAGTAGTTATATAGGTGTGTGTAGACAGTAGTTATATAGGTGTGTATAGACAGTAGTTATATAGGTGTGTATAGACAGTAGTTATATAGGTGTGTGTAGACAGTAGTTATATAGGTGTGTATAGACAGTAGTTATATAGGTGTGTATAGACAGTAGTTATATAGGTGTGTGTAGACAGTAGTTATATAGGTGTGTATAGACAGTAGTAATATAGGTGTGTATAGACAGTAGTTATATAGGATGGTGTGTATAGACAGTAGTTATATAGGTGTGTATAGACAGTAGTTATATAAGTGTGTATAGACAGTAGTTATATAGGTGTGTATAGACAGTAGTTATATAGGTGTGTATAGACAGTAGTTATATAGGATGGTGTGTATAGACAGTAGTTATATAGGTGTGTATAGACAGTAGTTATATAGGTGTGTATAGACAGTAGTTATATAGGTGTGTATAGACAGTAGTTATATAGGTGTGTATAGACAGTAGTTATATAGGTGTGTGTAGACAGTAGTTATATAGGTGTGTATAGACAGTAGTAATATAGGTGTGTATAGACAGTAGTTATATAGGATGGTGTGTATAGACAGTAGTTATATAGGTGTGTATAGACAGTAGTTATATAAGTGTGTATAGACAGTAGTTATATAGGTGTGTATAGACAGTATAGACAGTAGTTATATAGGATGGTGTGTATAGACAGTAGTTATAGGATGGTGTGTATTAACAGTAGTTATAATAGGATGGTGTGTATAGACAGTAGTTATATAGGATGGTGTGTATAAACAGTAGTTATAATAAGATGGTGTGTATAGACAGTAGTTATATAGGATGGTGTGTATAGACAGTAGTTATAATAGGATGGTGTGTATAGACAGTAGTTATATAGGATGGTGTGTATAGACAGTATAGACAGTAGTTATATAGGATGGTGTGTATAGACAGTAGTTATATAGGTTGGTATGTATAGACAGTAGTTATATAGGATGGTGTGTATAGACAGTAGTTATATTGGATGGTGTGTATAGACAGTAGTTATATAGGATGGTGTGTATAAACAGTAGTTATATAGGATGGTGTGTATAAAGAGTAGTTATATAGGATGGTGTGTATAGACAGTAGTTATATAGGATGGTGTGTATAGACAGTATAGACAGTAGTTATATAGGATGGTGTGTATAGACAGTAGTTATACAGGATGGTGTGTATAGACAGTAGTTATATAGGATGGTGTGTATAGACAGTAGTTATATAGGATGGTGTGTATAGACAGTAGTTATATAGGATGGTGTGTATAGACAGTAGTTATATAGGATGGTGTGTATAGACAGTAGTTATATAGGATGGTGTGTATAGACAGTATAGACAGTAATATATAGGATGGTGTGTATAGACAGTAGTTAAATAGGATAGTGTGTATAGACAGTAGTTAAATAGGATAGTGTGTATAGACAGTAGTTATATAGGATGGGGTGTATAGACAGTCGTTATATAGGATGGTGTGTATAGACAGTAGTTATATAGGATGGGGTGTATAGACAGTCGTTATATAGGATGGTGTGTATAGACAGTAGTTATATAGGATGGTGTGTATAGACAGTAGATATATAGGATGGTGTGTATAGACGGTATAGACAGTAGTTATATAGGATGATGTGTATAGACAGTAGATATATAGGATGGTGTATATAGACGGTAGTTATATAGGATGGTGTGTATAGACGGTATAGACATAAAAAAGGAACTTAGGTATTTACTGGTATTTACTGGGCAATATTTTATTTTATTTTACTTACAAGTTAATAACAATAACAATAACAATAACAATAATAATAAGTGTTGTAAACCAAATAGAAGCAGAACAATCATGTGTAAATACTTTTTACCCCGAGGGAGATGAAGTTGATGAATTTCCTGCCTGGAATTAAGACTCCAACATATGAACCTATCATCATCCAAGTTTCACACATCCCATTTCATAATATAATTTAATTTATTGGAAGGAAATTGTAATTAATTATAGGTCATATTTCATAGAAATTAGTGAGAGACACTTTATTAAATAACCTGTCTATAGAGCACGTTTACCAGTTACATCAGGTGCTCTGAAAGATTTGAAGTAAAGGCAACACTGCGGTAGAGTATAGGTGGTGCTACGTTGTATACAATAGCCCTCTGTAGATATACTTCTGTTGGGGATAGATGGCTTCTATTTCAACAAAGCTGAAAAAAAACTTTTTAGGAAATGTCACACAACTTCAAGCCTCCAGTGACGAGAGAGAGAGAGAGAGAGAGAGAGAGAGAGAGACAGAGAGAGAGAGAGAGAGAGAGAGAGAGAGAGACAGAGAGAGAGAGAGAGAGAGAGAGAGAGAGAGAGAGAGAGAGAGAGAGAGAGAGAGAGAGAGAGAGAGAGAGAGAGAGAGAGAGATGTACACATTGATGTACACATTTCACTGGCCTGACCTGTGACCCCATAGGAGTCATCCTGTGTCTATCAAGCTGTGAAGCCTGAGAGCCCTGGGCAATGCTAACATCAGACACGTTCAAGGCTTTTATTTAGTGCTCTCAACTCTTCAGTCACTCTCCACTAGCAACAACACCACAGCACTGTCTCACACACACACACACACACGCCATGACCATCACACACACACACACACACACACACACACACACACACACACACACACACACAAACACACACACACACACACACAGCTCTATAAGTGAAGAGAGAGAGGCTCGATTAACATTTTGTCATATAGGATAGAGAGACTAGAGGGACCTTTAGTCATGTAGCACTTTGTATTAGTTAGCACACACACAGATGTGTACACATACACACACCTAATACATGCACAGAAACACACACCTAACACTTACACACAAACACACACCTAACACACACACACACCTAACACACACACACACACATATGTGTACACATGCACACACCTAATACATACACAGAAACACACACCTAACACTTACACACAAAAACACACCTAACACACACACACACACACACACACACACACACACACACACACACACACACAGATGTGTACACATACACACACCTAATACATACACAGAAACACACACCAACACACACACACACACACAGATGTGTACACACGCATGTGTACACACGCACACCTAACACATACACACAAAAACACACCTAACACACACACACGCACACACTCTTACACGCACACACATACAGGTTACTTACTCTCCTGCTCCTCCCAGATTGTCTTGGAAAGTGTCCAGTCAGTTGAATGATGAAGACACGTTTATGGAACTAGCCATAACTGACCACAAATTGACTTGGAAAAAGCCCATTTAATTCTGCAATGCAGTTGGGTGGGAGAGAGAGAGGGGGGGCTGAATACCAGGTGGTGTCACAGGACTCCAGCAACCCAAGTCATAGACTGTAAGTAAGCATTTCACTGTTAGTTTCACATTTAGAAGCATGTGACGAATACAATATGATTCGATTTCATTTGATCACACCACACTGTGTTGTTGTATGTGTCGAACTGTTTTGCTATATCTTGGTTAGTTGCAAATGAGAACTTGTTCTCAACTAGTCCTACCTGGTTAAATAAAGGTGTTCTCAACTAGCCTACCTGGTTAAATAAAGGTGTTCTCAGCTGGCCCTACCTGGTTAAATAAAGGTGTTCTCAACTAGCCTACCTGGTTAAATAAAGGTGTTCTCAACTAGCCTACCTGGTTAAATAAAGGTGTTCTCAACTAGCCTACCTGGTTAAATAAAGGTGTTCTCAACTAGCCCTACCTGGTTAAATAAAGGTGTTCTCAACTAGCCTACCTGGTTAAATAAAGGTGTTCTCAACTAGCCCTACCTGGTTAAATAAAGGTGTTCTCAACTAGCCCTACCTGGTTAAATAAAGATGTTCTCAACTAGTCCTACCTGGTTAAATAAAGGTGTTCTCAACTAGTCCTACCTGGTTAAATAAAGGTGTTCTCAACTAGTCCTACCTGGTTAAATAAAGGTGTTCTCAACTAGTCCTACCTGGTTAAATAAAGATGTTCTCAACTACTCCTACCTGGTTAAATAAAGGTGTTCTCAACGTGTCCTACCTGGTTAAATAAAGGTGTTCTCAACTAGTCCTACCTGGTTAAATAAAGGTGTTCTCAACTAGCCCTACCTGGTTAAATAAAGGTGTTCTCAACTAGCCCTACCTGGTTAAATAAAGGTGTTCTCAACTAGTCCTACCTGGTTAAATAAAGGTGTTCTCAACTAGTCCTACCTGGTTAAATAAAGGTGTTCTCAACTAGCCCTACCTGGTTAAATAAAGGTGTTCTCAACTAGCCCTACCTGGTTAAATAAAGGTGTTCTCAACTAGTCCTACCTGGTTAAATAAAGGTGTTCTCAACTAGTCCTACCTGGTTAAATAAAGGTGTTCTCAACTAGTCCTACCTGGTTAAATAAAGGTGTTCTCAACTAGTCCTACCTGGTTAAATAAAGGTGTTCTCAACTAGCCTACCTGGTTAAATAAAGGTGAAATAAATAAAATAAAATAAACACACACGTGTCAAATTGATCCACAACATTCCACTCTCCAGAGTAATACAGGACTTGTCAACACAACACAGAACCAGTCCAGAGTAATACAGGACTAGTCAACACAACACAGAACCAGTCCAGAATAATACAGGACTAGTCAACACAACACAGAACCAGTCCAGACTAATACAGGACTAGTCAACACAACACAGAACCAGTCCAGAGTAATACAGGACTAGTCAACACAACACAGAACCAGTCCAGAGTAATACAGGACTAGTCAAAACAACACAGAACCAGTCCAGACTAATACAGGACTAGTCAACACAACACATAACCAGTCCAGAGTAATACAGGACTTGTCAACACAACACAGAACCAGTCCAGACTAATACAGGACTAGTCAACACAACACAGAACCAGTCCAGAGTAATACAGGACTTGTCAACACAACACAGAACCAGTCCAGAGTAATACAGGACTAGTCAACACAACACAGAACCAGTCCAGAGTAATACAGGACTTGTCAACACAACACAGAACCAGTCCAGAGTAATACAGGACTAGTCAACACAACACAGAACCAGTCCAGACTAATACAGGACTAGTCAGCACAACACGGAACCAGTCCAGACTAATACAGGACTAGTCAACACAACACAGAAACAGGCCAGAGTAATACAGGACTAGTAAACACAACACAGAACCAGTCCAGAGTAATACAGGACTAGTCAACACAACACAGAACCAGTCCAGAGTAATACAGGACTAGTCAACACAACACAGAACCAGTCCAGAGTAATACAGGACTAGTCAACACAACACAGAACCAGTCCAGAGTAATACAGGACTAGTAAACACAACACAGAACCAGTCCAGAATAATACAGGACTAGTCAACACAACACAGAACCAGTCCAGACTAATACAGGACTAGTCAACACAACACAGAACCAGTCCAGAATAATACAGGACTAGTCAACACAACACAGAACCAGTCCAGAGTAATACAGGACTAGTCAACACAACACAGAACCAGTCCAGAATAATACAGGACTAGTCAACACAACACAGAACCAGTCCAGAATAATACAGGACTAGTCAACACAACACAGAACCAGTCCAGAATAATACAGGACTAGTCAGCACAACACGGAACCAGTCCAGAATAATACAGGACTAGTCAACACAACACAGAACCAGTCCAGACTATTACAGGACTAGTCAACACAACACAGAACCAGTCCAGAGTAATACAGGACTAGTAAACACAACACAGAACCAGTCCAGAATAATACAGGACTAGTCAGCACAACACGGATCCAGTCCAGAATAATACAGGACTAGTCAACACAACACAGAACCAGTCCAGACTATTACAGGACTAGTCAGCACAACACAGAACCAGTCCAGAGTAATACAGGACTAGTAAACACAACACAGAACCAGTCCAGAGTAATACAGGACTAGTCAACACAACACATAACCAGTCCAGAATAATACAGGACTAGTCAACACAACACATAACCAGTCCAGAATAATACAGGACTAGTAAACACAACACAGAACCAGTCCAGACTATTACAGGACTAGTCAGCACAACACGGAACCAGTCCAGAGTAATACAGGACTAGTCAACACAACACAGAACCAGTCCAGACTAATACAGGACTAGTCAACACAACACATAACCAGTCCAGAGTAATACAGGACTTGTCAACACAACACAGAACCAGTCCAGACTAATACAGGACTAGTCAACACAACACAGAACCAGTCCAGAGTAATACAGGACTTGTCAACACAACACAGAACCAGTCCAGAGTAATACAGGACTAGTCAACACAACACAGAACCAGTCCAGAGTAATACAGGACTTGTCAACACAACACAGAACCAGTCCAGAGTAATACAGGACTAGTCAACACAACACAGAACCAGTCCAGACTAATACAGGACTAGTCAGCACAACACGGAACCAGTCCAGACTAATACAGGACTAGTCAACACAACACAGAACCAGTCCAGAGTAATACAGGACTAGTAAACACAACACAGAACCAGTCCAGAGTAATACAGGACTAGTCAACACAACACAGAACCAGTCCAGAGTAATACAGGACTAGTCAACACAACACAGAACCAGTCCAGAGTAATACAGGACTAGTCAACACAACACAGAACCAGTCCAGAGTAATACAGGACTAGTAAACACAACACAGAACCAGTCCAGAATAATACAGGACTAGTCAACACAACACAGAACCAGTCCAGAGTAATACAGGACTAGTAAACACAACACAGAACCAGTCCAGAGTAATACAGGACTAGTCAACACAACACAGAACCAGTCCAGAGGAATACAGGACTAGTCAACACAACACAGAACCAGTCCAGAGTAATACAGGACTAGTCAACACAACACAGAACCAGTCCAGACTAATACAGGACTAGTCAACACAACACATAACCAGTCCAGAGTAATACAGGACTTGTCAACACAACACAGAACCAGTCCAGACTAATACAGGACTATTCAACACAACACAGAACCAGTCCAGAGTAATACAGGACTAGTCAACACAACACAGAACCAGTCCAGAGTAATACAGGACTTGTCAACACAACACAGAACCAGTCCAGAGTAATACAGGACTAGTCAACACAACACAGAACCAGTCCAGACTAATACAGGACTAGTCAGCACAACACGGAACCAGTCCAGACTAATACAGGACTAGTCAACACAACACAGAACCAGTCCAGAGTAATACAGGACTAGTAAACACAACACAGAACCAGTCCAGAGTAATACAGGACTAGTCAACACAACACAGAACCAGTCCAGAGTAATACAGGACTAGTCAACACAACACAGAACCAGTCCAGAGTAATACAGGACTAGTAAACACAACACAGAACCAGTCCAGAATAATACAGGACTAGTCAACAGAACACAGAACCAGTCCAGAGTAATACAGGACTAGTAAACACAACACAGAACCAGTCCAGAGTAATACAGGACTAGTAAACACAACACAGAACCAGTCCAGAATAATACAGGACTAGTCAACACAACACAGAACCAGTCCAGACTAATACAGGACTAGTCAACACAACACAGAACCAGTCCAGAATAATACAGGACTAGTCAACACAACACAGAACCAGTCCAGAGTAATACAGGACTAGTCAACACAACACAGAACCAGTCCAGAGTAATACAGGACTAGTCAACACAACACAGAACCAGTCCACAACACAGAGTAATACAGGACTAGTCAACACACAACACAGAACAGGACAGTCCACAACACATAACCAGTCCAGAATAATACAGGACTAGTCAACACAACACATAACCAGTCCAGAATAATACAGGACAGTCACAACACAGAACCAGTCCAGACTATTACAGGACTAGTCAACACAACACATAACCAGTCCAGAATAATACAGGACTAGTCAACACAACACATAACCAGTCCAGAATAATACAGGACTAGTAAACACAACACAGAACCAGTCCAGACTATTACAGGACTACAGGAACCAGTCCAGTAATACAGGACACAACACAACACAGAACCAGTCCAGAGTAATACAGGACTAGTAAACAAACACAAACACAGAACCAGTCACAACACAGAACCAGTCCAATACAGGACTAGTCAACACAACACAGAACCAGTCCAGAGTAATACAGGACTAGTCAACACAACACAGAACCAGTCCAGAGTAATACAGGACTAGTCAACACAACACAGAACCAGTCCAGACTAATACAGGACTAGTCAACACAACACATAACCAGTCCAGAGTAATACAGGTCTTGTCAACACAACACAGAACCAGTCCAGACTAATACAGGACTAGTCAACACAACACAGAACCAGTCCAGAGTAATACAGGACTTGTCAACACAACACAGAACCAGTCCAGAGTAATACAGGACTAGTCAACACAACACAGAACCAGTCCAGAGTAATACAGGACTTGTCAACACAACACAGAACCAGTCCAGAGTAATACAGGACTAGTCAACACAACACAGAACCAGTCCAGACTAATACAGGACTAGTCAGCACAACACGGAACCAGTCCAGACTAATACAGGACTAGTCAACACAACACAGAACCAGTCCAGAGTAATACAGGACTAGTAAACACAACACAGAACCAGTCCAGAGTAATACAGGACTAGTCAACACAACACAGAACCAGTCCAGAGTAATACAGGACTAGTCAACACAACACAGAACCAGTCCAGAGTAATACAGGACTAGTAAACACAACACAGAACCAGTCCAGAATAATACAGGACTAGTCAACACAACACAGAACCAGTCCAGAATAATACAGGACTAGTCAACACAACACAGAACCAGTCCAGAGTAATACAGGACTAGTCAACACAACACAGAACCAGTCCAGAGTATTACAGGACTAGTCAACACAACACAGAACCAGTCCAGAGTAATACAGGACTAGTAAACACAACACAGAACCAGTCCAGAATAATACAGGACTAGTCAGCACAACACGGATCCAGTCCAGAATAATACAGGACTAGTCAACACAACACAGAACCAGTCCAGACTATTACAGGACTAGTCAGCACAACACAGAACCAGTCCAGAGTAATACAGGACTAGTAAACACAACACAGAACCAGTCCAGAGTAATACAGGACTAGTCAACACAACACATAACCAGTCCAGACTAATACAGGACTAGTCAACACAACACAGAACCAGTCCAGAGTAATACAGGACTAGTCAACACAACACATAACCAGTCCAGAATAATACAGGACTAGTCAACACAACACATAACCAGTCCAGAATAATACAGGACTAGTAAACACAACACAGAACCAGTCCAGACTATTACAGGACTAGTCAGCACAACACGGAACCAGTCCAGAGTAATACAGGACTAGTCAACACAACACAGAACCAGTCCAGACTAATACAGGACTAGTCAACACAACACATAACCAGTCCAGAGTAATACAGGACTTGTCAACACAACACAGAACCAGTCCAGACTAATACAGGACTAGTCAACACAACACAGAACCAGTCCAGAGTAATACAGGACTTGTCAACACAACACAGAACCAGTCCAGAGTAATACAGGACTAGTCAACACAACACAGAACCAGTCCAGAGTAATACAGGACTTGTCAACACAACACAGAACCAGTCCAGAGTAATACAGGACTAGTCAACACAACACAGAACCAGTCCAGACTAATACAGGACTAGTCAGCACAACACGGAACCAGTCCAGACTAATACAGGACTAGTCAACACAACACAGAACCAGTCCAGAGTAATACAGGACTAGTAAACACAACACAGAACCAGTCCAGAGTAATACAGGACTAGTCAACACAACACAGAACCAGTCCAGAGTAATACAGGACTAGTCAACACAACACAGAACCAGTCCAGAGTAATACAGGACTAGTAAACACAACACAGAACCAGTCCAGAATAATACAGGAATAGTCAACACAACACAGAACCAGTCCAGAGTAATACAGGACTAGTAAACACAACACAGAACCAGTCCAGAGTAATACAGGACTAGTAAACACAACACAGAACCAGTCCAGAATAATACAGGACTAGTCAACACAACACAGAACCAGTCCAGACTAATACAGGACTAGTCAACACAACACAGAACCAGTCCAGAATAATACAGGACTAGTCAACACAACACAGAACCAGTCCAGAGTAATACAGGACTAGTCAACACAACACAGAACCAGTCCAGAATAATACAGGACTAGTCAACACAACACAGAACCAGTCCAGAATAATACAGGACTAGTCAACACAACACAGAACCAGTCCAGAATAATACAGGACTAGTCAGCACAACACGGAACCAGTCCAGAATAATACAGGACTAGTCAACACAACACAGAACCAGTCCAGACTATTACACGACTAGTCAACACAACACAGAACCAGTCCAGAGTAATACAGGACTAGTAAACACAACACAGAACCAGTCCAGAATAATACAGGACTAGTCAGCACAACACGGATCCAGTCCAGAATAATACAGGACTAGTCAACACAACACAGAACCAGTCCAGACTATTACAGGACTAGTCAGCACAACACAGAACCAGTCCAGAGTAATACAGGACTAGTCAACACAACACATAACCAGTCCAGAATAATACAGGACTAGTCAACACAACACATAACCAGTCCAGAATAATACAGGACTAGTAAACACAACACAGAACCAGTCCAGACTATTACAGGACTAGTCAGCACAACACGGAACCAGTCCAGAGTAATACAGGACTAGTCAACACAACACAGAACCAGTCCAGACTAATACAGGACTAGTCAACACAACACATAACCAGTCCAGAGTAATACAGGACTTGTCAACACAACACAGAACCAGTCCAGACTAATACAGGACTAGTCAACACAACACAGAACCAGTCCAGCGTAATACAGGACTTGTCAACACAACACAGAACCAGTCCAGAGTAATACAGGACTAGTCAACACAACACAGAACCAGTCCAGAGTAATACAGGACTTGTCAACACAACACAGAACCAGTCCAGAGTAATACAGGACTAGTCAACACAACACAGAACCAGTCCAGACTAATACAGGACTAGTCAGCACAACACGGAACCAGTCCAGACTAATACAGGACTAGTCAACACAACACAGAACCAGTCCAGAGTAATACAGGACTAGTAAACACAACACAGAACCAGTCCAGAGTAATACAGGACTAGTCAACACAACACAGAACCAGTCCAGAGTAATACAGGACTAGTCAACACAACACAGAACCAGTCCAGAGTAATACAGGACTAGTAAACACAACACAGAACCAGTCCAGAATAATACAGGACTAGTCAACACAACACAGAACCAGTCCAGAGTAATACAGGACTAGTAAACACAACACAGAACCAGTCCAGAGTAATACAGGACTAGTAAACACAACACAGAACCAGTCCAGAATAATACAGGACTAGTCAACACAACACAGAACCAGTCCAGACTAATACAGGACTAGTCAACACAACACAGAACCAGTCCAGAATAATACAGGACTAGTCAACACAACACAGAACCAGTCCAGAGTAATACAGGACTAGTCAACACAACACAGAACCAGTCCAGAATAATACAGGACTAGTCAACACAACACAGAACCAGTCCAGAATAATACAGGACTAGTCAACACAACACAGAACCAGTCCAGAATAATACAGGACTAGTCAGCACAACACGGAACCAGTCCAGAATAATACAGGACTAGTCAACACAACACAGAACCAGTCCAGACTATTACACGACTAGTCAACACAACACAGAACCAGTCCAGAGTAATACAGGACTAGTAAACACAACACAGAACCAGTCCAGAATAATACAGGACTAGTCAGCACAACACGGATCCAGTCCAGAATAATACAGGACTAGTCAACACAACACAGAACCAGTCCAGACTATTACAGGACTAGTCAGCACAACACAGAACCAGTCCAGAGTAATACAGGACTAGTAAACACAACACATAACCAGTCCAGAATAATACAGGACTAGTCAACACAACACAGAACCAGTCCAGAATAATACAGGACTAGTCAACACAACACATAACCAGTCCAGAATAATACAGGACTAGTCAACACAACACATAACCAGTCCAGAATAATATAGGACTAGTAAACACAACACAGAACCAGTCCAGACTATTACAGGACTAGTCAGCACAACACGGAACCAGTCCAGAGTAATACAGGACTAGTCAACACAACACAGAACCAGTCCAGACTATTACAGGACTAGTCAGCACAACACGGAACCAGTCCAGACTAATACAGGACTAGTCAACACAACACAGAACCAGTCCAGAGTAATACAGGACTAGTCAACACAACACATAACCAGTCCAGAATAATACAGGACTAGTCAACACAACACAGAACCAGTCCAGACTATTACAGGACTAGTCAGCACAACACGGATCCAGTCCAGAATAATACAGGACTAGTCAACACAACACAGAACCAGTCCAGAGTAATACAGGACTAGTCAGCACAACACGGATCCAGTCCAGAATAACACGGAACCACAAAGTTGCTCTTCACTTTATGTTCTACACAGTTTGTTATAGATAGATGAAGGTTAGATGAAAAGAAAACAAGTCTCCTCCGTATTAGGTAAGAATTATTTCAGTGGTCCAATTAAATTCCGCAGCGCAGTGGGGTTGTGGGTGAGGAGTGGAATTGTGGGATAAATGGAGAAAACTCATTGGAGCCAAGAGGATCCGTAATAATCCCCTTTCTAGAATAATACAGAACTAGCCTGGGTACTACCCTATAACAGGACTAGCCTGGTTCCTACCCTATAACAGGACTAGCCTGGGTACTACCCTATAACAGGACTAGCCTGGGTACTACCCTATAACAGGACTAGCCTGGGTACTACCCTATAACAGGACTAGCCTGGGTACTACCATATAACAGGACTAGCCTGGGTACTACCCTATAACAGGACTAGTCTGGGTACTACCCTATAACAGGACTAGCCTGGGTATCTCCCTATAACAGGACTGGCCTGGGTACTACCCTATAACAGGACTAGCCTGGGTACTACCCTATAACATGACTAGCCTGGCTACTACCCTATAACAGGACTAGCCTGGGCACCAGTCTGTTTTTCTAATCCACTCCCTGTAATCTTTTCCATGGACACTAGGTCTCAGGATATAACAGGACTAGCCTGGGTACTACCCTATAACAGGACTAGCCTGGGTACCAGTCTATAACAGGATTAGCCTGCGCACCAGTCTATAGCAGGACTAGCCGCGGTACCAGTCTATAACAGGACAAGACTGGGAACCAATCTATAACAGGACTAGCCTGGGAACCAGTCTATAACAGGACTAGCCTGGGTACCAGTCTATAGCAGGACTAGCCTGGGTACCAGTCTATAACAGGACTAGCCTGGGTACCAGTCTATAACAGGACAAGCCTGGGTACCAATCTATAACAGGACTAACCTGGGTACAAATCTATAACAGGGCTAGCCTGGGTACTCAGGATGTAACAGGACTAGCCTGGGTACCAGTCTATAACAGGACTAGCCTGGGTACCAGTCTATAACAGGACTAGCCTGGGTACCAGTCTATAACAGGGCTAGCCTGGGTACCAGTCTATAACAGGACTAGCCTGGGTACCAGTCTATAACAGGACTAGCCTGGGAACTGAGGATGTAACAGGACTAGCCTGGGTACCAGTCTATAACAGGACTAGCCTGGGTACTCAGGATGTAACAGGACTAGCCTGGGAACTGAGGATGTAACAGGACTAGCCTGGGTACCAGTCTATAACATAACAGGACTAGCCTGGGTACTCAGGATGCAACAGGACTAGCCTGGGAACTGAGGATGTAACAGGACTAGCCTGGGTACTCAGGATGTAACAGGACTAGCCTGGGTACCAGTCTATAACAGGACTAGCCTGGGTACTCAGGATGTAGCAGGACTCGCCTGGGTACCAGTCTATAACAGGACTAGCCTGGGAACCAGTCTATAACAGGACTAGCCTGGGTACCAGTCTATAACAGGACTAGCCTGGGAACTCAGGATGTAACAGGACTAGCCTGGGTACCAGTCTATAACAGGACTATCCTGGGAACTCAGGATGTAACAGGACTAGCCTGGGTACCAGTCTATAACAGGACTAAACTGGGAACTCAGGATGTAACAGGACTAGCCTGGGTACCAGTCTATAACAGGACTAGCCTGGGCACTCAGGATGTAACAGGACTAGCCTGGGTACCAGTCTATAACAGGACTAGCCTGGGTAACAGTCTATAACAGGACTAGCCTGGGTACCAGTCTATAACAGGACTGAGCTTGGTACCAGTCGATAACAGGACTAGCCTGGGTACCATTCTATAACATAACAGCACTAGCCTGGGAACTCAGGATGTAACAGGACTATCCTGGGTACTCGGGATGTAACAGGACTAGCCTGGAAACTCAGGATGTAACAGGACTAGCCTGGGAACTCGGGATGTAACAGGACTAGCCTGGGAACTCAGGATGTAACAGGACTATCCTGGGTACTCGGGAAGTAACAGGACTAGCCTGGGTACTCGGGATGTAACAGGACTAGCCTGGGAACTCAGGATGTAACAGGACTATCCTGGGTACTCGGGAAGTAACAGGACTATCCTGGGTACTCGGGAAGTAACAGGACTATCCTGGGTACTCGGGATGTAACAGGACTAGCCTGGGTACTCGGGATGTAACAGGACTAGCCTGGGTACTCGGGAAGTAACAGGACTATCCTGGGTACTCGGGATGTAACAGGACTAGCCTGGGTACTCGGGATGTAACAGGACTAGCCTGGGTACTCGGGATGTAACAGGACTATCCTGGGTACTCGGGATGTAACAGGACTAGCCTGGGAACTCAGGATGTAACAGGACTATCCTGGGATCTCGGGAAGTAACAGGACTAGCCTGGGAACTCGGGATGTAACAGGACTAGCCTGGGTACTCGGGATGTAACAGGACTATCCTGGGTACTCGGGATGTAACAGGACTAGCCTGGACACTCAGGATGTAACAGGACTAGCCTGGGTACCAGTCTATAACAGGACTGAGCTTGGTACCAGTCGATAACAGGACTGAGCTTGGTACCAGTCTATAACAGGACTGAGCTTGGTACCAGTCTATAACAGGACTGAGCTTGGTACCAGTCGATAACAGGACTAGCCTGGGTACTCGGGATGTAACAGGACTAGCCTGGGTACTCGGGATGTAACAGGACTAGCCTGGGTACTCGGGATGTAACAGGACTAGCCTGGGTACTCAGGATGTAACAGGACTAGCCTGGGTACTCAGGATGTAACAGGACTAGCCTGGGTACTCAGGATGTAACAGGACTAGCCTGGGTACTCAGGATGTAACAGGACTAGCCTGGGTACTCAGGATGTAACAGGACTAGCCTGGGTACTCGGGAAGTAACAGGACTAGCCTGGGTACTCGGGATGTAACAGGACTGAGCTTGGTACCAGTCGATAACAGGACTATCCTGGGCACTCGGGATGTAACAGGACTATCCTGGGTACTCGGGATGTAACAGGACTAGCCTGGGTACTCGGGATGTAACAGGACTAGCCTGGGAACTCAGGATGTAACAGGACTATCCTGGGTACCAGTCTATAACAGGACTAGCCTGGGTACTCAGGATGTAACAGGACTATCCTGGGTACTCGGGATGTAACAGGACTATCCTGGGTACTCGGGATGTAACAGGACTAGCCTGGGTACCAGTCTATAACAGGACTAGCCTGGGTACTCGGGATGTAACAGGACTATAGAAAATGGAAGTAGTAACACTTTAGATGATGTTTTGAACAGTTTCTGATTGCCTATATGGCTAAACAAGGACCTAGAAGGACCATTACAATTATATTCTATATTACAAGAAGTGTCTTACCAACCCCTGGTCTCTATGACATGGATTGTGGCAAACCTGTCTTGTAGGTGGCACATGTATGTTGGTGCCTATGTGTGTGTGTGTGTGCACGACATGTGTGTTGGTGCCTGTGTGTGTGTGCAACATGTGTGTTGGTGCCTGTGTGTGTGCACGACATGTGTGTCGGTGCCTGTGTGTGTGCACAACATGTGTGTTGGTGCCTGTGTGTGTGTGTGTGAAATGTGTGTTGGTGCCTGTGTGTGTGTGACATGTGTGTTGGTGCCTTTGTGTGTGTGTGCACGACATGTGTGTTGGTGCCTGTGTGTGCACGACATGTGTGTTGGTGCCTGTGTGTGTGCACGACATGTGTGTTGGTGCTTGTGCGTGCACAACATGTGTGTTGGTGCCTGTGTGTGTGCACGACATGTGTGTTGGTGCCTGTGTGTGTGTGCACGACATGTGTGTTGGTGCCTGTGTGTGCATGACGTGTGTTGGCGCCTGTGTGTGTGTGCACGACATGTGTGCTGGTGCCTGTGTGTGTGCACGACATGTGTGTTGGTGCCTGTGTGTGTGCATGACATGTGTGTTGGTGCCTGTGTGTGTGTGCACGACATGTGTGTCGGTGCCTGTGTGTGCACGGCCTGTGTGTGCACGACATGTGTGTTGGTGCCTGTGTGTGTGCAACATGTGTGTTGGTGCCTGTGTGTGTGCACAACATGTGTGTCGGTGCCTGTGTGTGTGCACGACATGTGTGTTGGTGCCTGTGTGTGTGTGTGTGAAATGTGTGTTGGTGCCTGTGTGTGTGCGACATGTGTGTTGGTGCCTGTGTGTGTGTGTGCACGACATGTGTGTTGGTGCCTGTGTGTGTGCACGACATGTGTGTTGGTGCTTGTGCGTGCACAACATGTGTGTTGGTGCCTGTGTGTGTGCACAACATGTGTGTTGGTGCCTGTGTGTGTGTGCACGACATGTGTGTTGGTGCCTGTGTGTGCATGACGTGTGTTGGCGCCTGTGTGTGTGTGCACGACATGTGTGTTGGTGCCTGTGTGTGTGCACGACATGTGTGTTGGTGCCTGTGTGTGTGCATGACATGTGTGTTGGTGCCTGTGTGTGTGTGCACGACATGTGTGTCGGTGCCTGTGTGTGCACGGCCTGTGTGTGCACGGCATGTGTGTTGGTGCCTGTGTGTGTGCCCGGCATGTTTGTATTCTCTACAGGGAGCAGAGAGTGGAAGGGCAAAGCAGAGGTCTATTAAGAGTGCTTTCCACCTGAATGACCCCAGTGCCATCCCAATGAAAAACCTCTGCTACCAATTATCCTGCACTATCAGAGGGAGAAGGGAAGAGGTAGAGAGAGAGAGAGAGGTAGAGAGAGAGGTAGAGAGAGAGAGAGAGTGAGAGAGAGAGAGAGAGAGAGAGAGAGAGAGAGAGAGAGAGAGAGAGAGAGAGAGAGAGAGAGAGAGAGCGCTAGAGGACAGAGGGGAAGAGGGGAAGAGCGTTAGAGAGAGAGATTTAGAGAGAGAGATAGATCGGGCAGAGGGGAAGAGCATTGGAGAGAGAGAGAGAGAGCGAGAGAAGTTAGAACAAGAGAGAGAGAGAGCGAGAGAGAACGAAAGAGGGCAGAGGGAGGAGAGTAAAATTGGAAAGGTGGTAATGGGTTAGATGGGTGTGCATTGATGAAATAGGAGTGGGAGAAATATGAGAGTAGTGTGGTGTGTGTGTGTGTGTGTGTGTGTGTGTGTGTGTGTGTGTGTGTGTGTGTGTGTGTGTGTGTGTGTGTGTGTGTGTGTGTGTGTGTGTGTGTGTGTGTGTGTGTGTGTGTGTGTGTGTGTGTGTGTGAGTGAGTGCGTGCGTGGTAGTGCTGAGAAGTGGAAAGAGAAAGTGAGAAGTGGGAGCAGAAGAGGAGGTAGGGTTAGTGTAGAAATTAAATTGATTAAAACACACACACACACACACACACACCTGCACATAGACACACACACCTGATTTAGCGGTTTACAGCAGTCCATTAGCAGTGTGAGTGATAAAGGGGTGATTAAATTAAGTGTCAGAGTGTGAATGAGATTCTACAAGCTCCAGCTACTGCCTCCCCACATACACTCATCAACAGCACACACACATACTACACCAACTAAACACCCACCACACACACACTACACCAACTAAACACCCACCACACCCACCACACACACACCACACCCACTACACACCCACTACACCCACCACACACCCACCACACCCACCACACACCCACTACACCCACCACACCCACCACACACCCACTACACCCACCACACCCACACCATACCCACTACACACCCACCACACCCACTACACCCACTACACCCACCACACACACTACACACCCACTACACACCCACGACACACACCACACCCACACCACACACACACTACATACCCACTACACCCACCACACCCACTACACACCCACTACACCCACTACACACCCACCACATTCACTACACCCACCACACCCACTACACCCACACACCCACTACACACTCACCACACCCATTAAAATCACTACACCTACCACACCACTACACCCACCACACACCCACTACACACCCACGACACACACCACACCCATTACACACCCACCACATACACTACATACCCACTACACCTACTACACACCCACCAAACCCACTTCACCCACTACACACCCCATACACCCACTACACCCACTACACACCCTATACACCCACTACACCCACTACACCCACTACACACCCACTACACCCACCACACCCACTACACATCCATGACACACTCACCACACCCACTACACCCACTACACACCCAATACACCCAGTACACCTACTACACCCCCACTACACACCTACTACACACACATCACATCAACTACACCCACTACACCCCCACTACACCCCCACTACACCCACTACACACCCACTGTACCCACCACACCCACTACACCCACTACACACCCACTACACCCACTACACACCCATTACACCCACTACACACCCACTACACACCCACTACATCCACTACACCTACCTCACCCCCACTACACACCTCCTACACACCCACTACACACCGACTACATCAACTAAACCCACTACACTCCCACTACACCCATTACACACCCACTATACCCACCACACCCACTACACCCACTACACACCCACTACACACCCACTACACCCACTACACACCCACTACACCCACTGCACCCCCACTATACCCACCACACCCACTACACCCACTACACACCCACTACACACCCACTACACCCACTACACACCCATTACACGCACTACAGACCCACTTTACCCACTACACCCATTACACCCACTACACACCCACTACACACCCGCTACACACCCACTACATCCACCACCAAGGAAACAAATACAACTACGGTTCATGGTCCAACATTTAGATGCATCATGACACTGGTTATTTTACAGTTGACTGTATTTAGTGTTTTCACAGCAGATTAGACAGATGTATGACCATATTAGCGACACATATTTCCCTCAGATTACACAGATCCACAAAGAATACAAAAACAAACCCGATTTTGATAAACTCCCATATCTATTTGGTAATATATATCCCATATCTATGGGTAACCCTCAGTCTATAACTCCTACCCAGGACAGTCTATAACTCTTCCCCAGAACAGTCTATAACTCCTCCCCAAGACAGTCTATAACTCCTCCCCATGACAGTCTATAACTCCTCCCCATGACAGTCTATAACTCCTCCCTAGGACAGTCTATAACTCCTCCCCAAGACAGTCTATAACTCCTCCCCATGACAGTCTATAACTCCCCCCCATGACAGTCTATAACTCCTCCCCATGACGGTCTATAACTCCTCCCCAGGACAGTCTATAACTCCTCACCATGACAGTCTATAACTCCTCCCCAGGACAGTCTATAACACCTCCCCAGGACAGTCTATAACTCCTCCCCAGGACAGTCTATGACTCCTCCCCATGACACTCTATAACTCCTCCCAATGACACTCAATAACTCCTCCCCAGGACAGTATATAACCCCTCCCCAGGACAGTCTATAACCCCTCCCCAGGACAGTCTATAACTCCCCCCCAGGACAGTCTATAACCCATCCCCAGGACAGTTTATAACCCCTCCCCACAACAGTCTATAACTCCTCCCCAGGACAGTCTACAATCCCTCCCCAGAACATTGCTATATGGGTCACCCTCAGTCTATAACTCCTCCCCAGGACAGTCTATAACTCCTCCCCAGTACAGTCTATAACCCATCCCCAGAACTTCGCTATATGGGTCACCCTCAGTCTATGACTCCTCCCCAGAACGTTGCTATATGGGTCACTCTCAGTCTATGACTCCTCCCCAGAACGTTGCTATATGGGTCACCCTCAGTCTATACCCCCTTTCCAAGGCCAGAGTGTGTGCTGTGTTATTCCATATAGAGTCACTCAATTCTGATTGGCTATCACGTTTTAGCTCTCTCCAGTGATTGGCTAACACAGCGACGAGTGCAGGGTCGGACTACCCCACCAGACCCCATCTACCCTGAATCTACTCGTGATGAGAGAGAGGATTCTCTCCCTCTCTTTCTTCAACCCTTCCCTTTTCTCCTTCTCTCCATTCTGTATCCTAATGAGGCTCCAAGACATTGCTGACAACTTTGATTCACCAATGTCATATTCCTTAACCAAAGTCACACTCCGTCACAATACTCTTAACTAATGTCATGCATTGTCACAACACTCTTAATTAACTAATGTCCTACTCCGTCACAATACTCTTAAACTTTTCATGTTTGAGTTAAAAAAAAATCTCTAAAGTTACAAATATCTCTAACAGTCGCCCCAGCGGGAGTTTTTGTTATGTGCGTGATGTCAGAATACACTCACTTTTCCAAAATCTGAATGTAACGCAACAAGACAGTTAACCCACGCTACCCTCAAACCAAGGCACGCTGCCTGCTAATTATGTGTAGGCTGTGTTTCAACTTTCAATTTCAAATTATTAAAAAAAAAAATGGGATTAATTGAAAATCAGTTTGAATTGAGGTGTGTTCATTAATTCACATAGAAGTTGCCCATTTCACTGTTGGGGAAAATTTATGTTTGAGGCTTTACTAAGCCGGATAAACTTCTCTCTTTGACTAGAGCCCAAGTACTTCCCCAGTGTTTCCCCAGATCAAGTATGCAGACATTTGCACATTTCCAGTCGGAACAAACTTTTTCCCCTTGGCACATTTTTCCGTCTGGAGTCCACATTGCCTTCATTGTTGTTTTCCTTACAAATAATAACTTTGGACATGTGCATTCATAAAAAAGTAAGTGCCTAATCACGTTATCATTAGACATTATAGTTTATGTATATGGTGTTGTCATTTCTACTGCAACACACTGTATGTATGGAGCATAATGTACTTACTGTTTTATTGATGTCCAAAGTTATTTTAAAGTACTGGTTACAAAAAATGCATTCTGGTTGTCACGTAAACATCTCTCAAACTAAAGATGCTATATCAAAACAAGATGAAGGGATTAGATTGTAACTCTCATTACTCAGGGTTGCCAGCTCAGACCCCCCTTTCCACGGGTTTTATTTATATGTTTTTTTTTTAAACTCATAAACTTCTCCTATGTTTGCCCCCCTGTTTCGTATTTCTGTTGACTCCAACATGGCGGAGAAATATATTTACGTCTGAGCGCCGTCTCAGATTATTGCATGGTAGGCTTTTTTCGTAACGTTTTTTAAAATCTGACACAGCGGTTGCATTAACAACCAGTGTGTCTTTAATTATATGTAAATCATGTATCTTTCGTCAAAGCTTATGATGAGTATTTCTGTTATATGACGTGGCTCTCTGTAATTACTCCAGATATTTTGGAGGATTTTCTGAACATGGCGTCAATGTAAACCGAGATTTATGGATATAAAATGCATATTATCGAACAAAACATAAATGTACTGTGTAACATGATGTCATATGAGTGTCATCTGATGAAGATTATCACAGGTTAGTGATTAATTTTATCTCCAATTCTGCTTTTGTGACTCTATCTCTGGCTGGGAAAAATGGCTGTGAGTTTTTTTGGATTTGGTGGGGATCTAACATAAATATATGTTGTGTTTTCGCTGTAAAACATTTTTAAAAATCGGACACGATGTGTAGATTAACAAGATGTTTATCATTCATTTGCTGTATTGGACTTGTTAATAGGGTAAATAATATAGTTAGTATTAGTAGGGTATAAGATTAATTTTATAACTAGTATAAATATGATATATGGTAAATAATATATTTAGTATTAATATTATGAATAATACAAATAGTATTAATAGGGTTTACGGTGAATAATATAGATTGTATTAATAATACCTATAATGTTCAACCTATTAAAAATAGCTATAGTATTCTACCTATTCACAATAACTCTACTAATACCATGTATATTATTCACTCTATTAATACTAGCTATATTATTTAACATATGTCCTATTAATACTGGCTATATTATTCACCCTATAAATACTAGCTATATTATTCACCCAATTAAAACTAGCTATATTATTCACCCTATAAATACTAGCTATATTATTTAACATATGTCCTATTAATACTGGCTATATTATTCACCCTATAAATACTAGCTATATTATTCACCCTATTAATACCAGCTATATTATTCACCCTATAAATACTAGCTATATTATTCACACTATTAATACCAGCTATATTATTCACCCTATTAATACTAGCTATATTATTCACCCAATTAATACTAGCTATATTATTCACCCTATAAATACTAGCTATATTATTTAACATATGTCCTATTAATACTGGCTATATTATTCACCCTATAAATACTAGCTATATTATTCACCCTATTAATACCAGCTATATTATTCACCCTATAAATACTAGCTATATTATTTAACATATGTCCTATTAATACTGGCTATATTATTCACCCTATAAATACTAGCTATATTATTCACCCTATTAATACCAGCTATATTATTCACCCTATTAATACTGGCTATATTATTCACCCTATTAATACTGGCTATATTATTCACCCTATTAATACCAGCTATATTATTCACCCTATTAATACCAGCTATATTATTCACCCTATTAATACTAGCTATATTATTCACCCTATTAATACTGGCTATATTATTCACCCTATTAATACTGGCTATATTATTCACCCTATTAATACTGGCTATATTATTCACCCTATTAATACCAGCTATATTATTCACCCTATTAATACTGGCTATATTATTCACCCTATAAATACTGGCTATATTATTCACCCTATTAATACTGGCTATATTATTCACCCTATTAATACTGGCTATATTATTCACCCTATTAATACTGGCTATATTATTCACCCTATTAATACTGGCTATATTATTCACCCTATTAATACTGGCTATATTATTCACCATATTAATACTGGCTATATTATTCACCCTATTAATACCAGCTATATTATTCACCCTATTAATACTGGCTATATTATTCACCCTATTAATACTGGCTATATTATTCACCCTATTAATACTGGCTATATTATTCACCCTATTAATACTGGCTATATTATTCACCCTATTAATACTGGCTATATTATTCACCCTATTAATATTAGCTATATAATCCACCCTATTATTACCAGCTATATCATTCACCCTATTAATGCTAGGTATATAATCCACCCTATTATTACCAGCTATATTATTCACCCTATTAATACTGGCTATATTATTCACCCTATTGATATTAGCTATATTATTCACCCTATTAATACCAGCTATATTATTCACCCTATACCTTATAAATACTGGCTATATTATTCACCCTATACCTTATAAATACTGGCTATATTATTCACCCTATAAACTATTAATACCAGCTATATTATTCACCCTATTAATATTAGCTATATTATTCACCCTATTAATACTGGCTATATTATTCACCCTATTAATACCAGCTATATTATTCACCCTATACCTTATAAATACTGGCTATATTATTCACCCTATACCTTATAAATACTGGCTATATTATTCACCCTATAAACTATTAATACCAGCTATATTATTCACCCTATTAATATTAGCTATATTATTCACCCTATACCTTATAAATACTGGCTATATTATTCACCCTATAAACTATTAATACCAGCTATATTATTCACCCTATTAATATTAGCTATATTATTCACCCTATTAATACTGGCTATATTATTCACCCTATTAATACCAGCTATATTATTCACCCTATACCTTATAAATACTGGCTATATTATTCACCCTATAAACTATTAATACCAGCTATATTATTCACCCTATTAATACTGGCTATATTATTCACCCTATACCTTATAAAAACTGGCTATATTATTCACCCTATACCGTATAAATACTGGCTATATTATTCACCCTATTAATACTGGCTATATTATTCACCCTATCAATACTAGCTATATTATTCACCCTATTAATTTTAGAAATATTATTCACACTATTAATACCAGTTATATTATTCACCCTATTAATACCAGCTATATTATTCACCCTATTAATACTGGCTATATTATTCACCCTATACCGTATAAATACTGGCTATATTATTCACCCTATACCGTATAAATACTGGCTATATTATTCACCCTATTAATACTGGCTATATTATTCACCCTATCAATACTAGCTATATTATTCACCCTATTAATTTTAGAAATATTATTCACACTATTAATACCAGTTATATTATTCACCCTATTAATACCAGCTATATTATTCACCCTATTAATAATAGCTATATTATTCACCCTATCAATACTAGCTATATTATTCACCCTATTAATATTAGAAATATTATTCACCCTATTAATACCAGCTATATTATTCACCCTATTAATATTAGAAATATTATTCACACTATTAATACCAGTTATATTATTCACCCTATTAATATTAGCTATATTATTCACCCTATACCTTATAAAAACTGGCTATATTATTCACCCTATAAATACTGGCTATATTATTCACCCTATTAATACTAGCTATATTATTCACCCTATTAATACCAGCTATATTATTCACCCTATTAATATTAGCTATATTATTCACCCTATACCTTATAAATACTGGCTATATTATTCACCCTATTAATACTAGCTATATTATTCACCCTATTAATACCAGCTATATTATTCACCCTATTAATATTAGCTATATTATTCACCCGATACCGTATAAATACTGGCTATATTATTCACCCTATTAATACTAGCTATATTATTCACCCTATTAATACCAGCTATATTATTCACCCTATTAATATTAGAAATATTATTCACACTATAAATACTAGATATATTATTAAACCCTATTAATATTAGAAATATTATTCACCCTATTAAAACCAGCTATATTATTCACCCTATTAAAACCAGCTATATTATTCACCCTATACCTTATTAATACTGGCTATATTATTCACCCTATTAATACTAGCTATATTATTCACCCTATTAAAACCAGCTATATTATTCACCCTATTAAAACTAGCTATATTATTCACCCTATACCTTATTAATACTGGCTATATTATTCACCCTATTAAAACTAGCTATATTATTCACCCTATACACTATTAATACCAGCTATATTATTCACCCTATACCTTATTAATACTGGCTATATTATTCACCCTATTAATACTAGCTATATTATTCACCCTATTAATATTAGAAATATTATTCACCCCATTAATACCAGCTATATTATTCACCCTATTAATACTGGCTATATTATTCACCCTATTAATACTGGCTATATTATTCAATACAATATTCACCCTATTAATACTAGCTATATTATTCACCCTATTAATATTAGAAATATCATTCACCCTATTAATACTAGCTATATTATTCACCCTATTAATACTAGCTATATTATTCACCCTATTAATATTAGAAATATTATTCACCCTATTAATACTAGCTATATTATTCACCCTATTAATATTAGAAATATTATTCACCCCATTAATACCAGCTATATTATTCACCCTATTAATACTGGCTATATTATTCACCCTATTAATACTGGCTATATTATTCAATACAATATTCACCCTATTAATACTAGCTATATTATTCACCCTATTAATATTAGAAATATCATTCACCCTATTAATACTAGCTATATTATTCACCCTATTAATATTAGAAATATTATTCACCCTATTAATACTAGCTATATTATTCACCCTATTAATATTAGAAATATTATTCACCCTATTAATACTAGCTATATTATTCACCCTATTAATATTAGAAATATTATTCACCCCATTAATACCAGCTATATTATTCACCCTATTAATACTGGCTATATTATTCACCCTATTAATACCAGCTATATTATTCACCCTATTAATACTGGCTATATTATTCACCCTATTAATACCAGCTATATTATTCACCCTATTAATACCAGCTATATTATTCACCCTATTAATACTAGCTATATTATTCACCCTATTAATACCAGCTATATTATTCACCCTATTAATACTAGCTATATTATTCACCCTATTAATACTGGCTATATTATTCACCCTATTAATACCAGCTATATTATTCACCCTATTAATACTGGCTATATTATTCACCCTATTAATACTGGCTATATTATTCACCCTATTAATACTAGCTATATTATTCACCCTATACCTATTGATATTAGCTATATTATTCACCCTATACCCTGTTAATACTTGTTCTATTAATATTATATATTAATAATAATAATAATAATAATATTATATATTGCTCCTCTACTCAAGCAGGACCAGTAGTCCATGGCTTAACTTCTTAAGGTATAGGAGGCAGCATTTTTCCTTTTGGATAAATAGCGTGCTCAATTTCAACTTCCTGCTACTCATGCCAGGAATATAAGATATGCATATTATTCATAGATATGGATAGAAAACACTCTGAAGTTTCTAAAACTGTTTGAATCATGTCTGTGAGTGTAACAATGCTTATGTAGCAGGCAAAACCCCGAGGACTAACTGTTCAGATCTTTTTTTTTTTTTGAAGTCTCTGTCTGTTCATTGTGTTCTCATGGGGCAAACGATATTTCTTAGGAACTTGTTTTCAGTTCCTACCGCTTCCACTGGATGTCACCAGTCTTTGGAATTTGGTTGAGGTTATTCCTTTATGCAATGAAGAAGTAGGGCCAACTAGGAACTGTGTAACACTGTTGAGAGTTGCGCAAGACTTGAAAAGTAGCTTGGTTTGTTGTTTTCCTGTATTGAACACAGACCCGTCTTCAATTTGATCGATTATTAACGTTTAAAAATACCTAAAGTTGTATTACAAAAGTAGTTTGAAATATTTTGGCAAAGTTTACAGGCAACTTAAGAAATATTTTGTAGTGGCGTTGCGCATTTTGGAAGCTGTTTTTGTCTGGATCAAACACGCCAAATAAATAGACATTTTGGATATATATGGACGGAATTAATCGAACAAAAGGACCATTTGTGATGTTTATGGGACATATTGGAGTGCCAACAAAAGAAGCTTGTCAAAGGTAAGGCATGTTTTATATTTTATTTCTGCGTTTTGTGTAGCGCCTGCAGGGTTGAAATATGCCACCCTCTTTGTTTACTGTTGTGCTATCATCAGATAATAGCATCTTATGCTTTCGCCAAAAGGCCTTTTTTGAAAATTTGACATGTTGGCTGGATTCACAACGAGTGCAGCTTTAATTGAATATCTTACATGTGTGATTTAAGGAAAGTTAGATTTTTTATTTGATATTGCCGCGTTGCATTTTCCCTGGTTTTTGGCCAAGTGGGACGCAAGTGTCCCCAAAACGATAAGAAGTTAATCAGCCGTGTCTATAGGATACATCCGACAATGTCCCAATATGACACTAGTTTGATATCCATACTTAGGAGTTGAGTCAACAGCTAAGGGATATATTCTCACAGATGATATCAATGTGTTCCTTCTCTGCTATTGGCTGAATAACTGCAATATAGTGTCTGATCATTCCGGTACCTGTTATATACTGTAGTAACAGTGTCCTGCCAAACGTACAACACTCTACACAGATGATGATAGATTATACATCTAAAAAAGACCACCTATCTGTACAGCCCCATTCATTCCAGACCTAGAAAAAGCTTAATGTGCTGCACCAGTCATAGAGAAGTCAAGAAGGTTACTGTCGCTGTGACAGTGACCAATGGGGAGAGACGGTAAGTTGGATAAGAGGAAAGATAGGAGACAGCGAAAATAGATAGACGAAGAAAAAAGAAAATAACGAAATAAAGAATTACAAAAGAGGTGTAAAAAAAATAAATGTAGAAACTGACAGACACAGTAAAAAGTGGAGAACAGGAAGAGGAAGTCAGGAAATAAAAGACAAAAAAGAAAAGGGGGTGAGTGTAGGAAAAAGAAGAAGAATAACTGTCTGTTCACAGTTGAATAATGCAGTGTGTTGGAGCAGTGATAGAATGTGTAAGGGTTTGGCCCAAATGGCACTACATGTCCTATATAGTGCACTACTTTAGACCAGAGCCCGCTGGACCATATAGGGAATAGTGTGTAGTTTGGAACAAACTCTAAGTCATCAGGCATGTTCCTTTAGCTCCATAAAAAGCAACGCGGGTGGAAAAGCAAGAGTGATTAGTTCCTATTTGTAGCGAGAGAGCGAGAGAGTGAGAAAGAAAGAGAGAAACACTTCCACAAAAATACTGCCACCCTGCTACCACAGATTGGGTAAACACAAGCATTTCCCATGGCTGTGCCTCAACTCCTAATATCTACCTGGCCCACCACTCCACCCTGGCCTCTCCCAGACCAGCGGGACACTCTCCCAGATGTCCCAGACCAGCGGGACACTCTCCCAGATGTCCCAGACCAGCAGGACACTCTCCCAGATGTCCCAGACCAGTGGGAAACTCTCCCAGATGTCCCAGACCAGCAGGAAACTCTCCCAGATGTCCCAGACCAGCGGGACACTCTCCCAGATGTCCCAGACCAGCGGGACACTCTCCCAGATGTCCCAGACCAGTGGGACACTCTCCCAGACCAGTGATAAATGTGATAAATAAACTACATCATGAAATTAAATCTGGTTTGTCAGAAATAATATTATAAACTCCATAATTACAAGGGCACATTAGACAAAATGGCTGCAAGGTATGAATTATTTTTGGGGGGGAGGGCCACTCAAAGGCCATAATACCGCTGGGAAATTCTAGGTATCTACACCCTCTTAGGCATTCATTAAAAAAAAAACTAATTTTATTTTGTACATTTTATTACAAAACAGAAACCCAGATAAAAACAATAAACAGAAAAAAGCTACTATACATCATATATATATATATATATAACCAGACTTGTACTGGAGATTGTGAATGGTTGTTGTGGACCCGACAATTAAGACTTAGTCTGCATCCCAAATTGCAATACTTTTGACAAGGACCCATTGGGAACTGTAGTCAAAAGCATTGCAAATATATAGTGAGCCATTTAGAGAAGCATTTAGGAATGGATGATGGGAGCTACAATGACGTGGGCCAGTAACACGTAGGTTACCTCTTCAAGTGTTTAAAGTGTCAATGTCTCACACAGACACACACACACATGTAAAGAGAGATAAAGAGAGAGAGAGGATTGCTCTATAAGCAGTACGTACCCCTTCCCTGCAGTCAATGACCAAAAACACCCTACTTGACCGCATGGATGGAATGTTTTCATATTATTTTTAATTTTTTTAAGTCGATAATTTCATTAATACAGTTGAATAATTTTGTTTTTTGGGGGGGGGGGGGGGGTGGACAAAAATCTGGTGTTTCTACGTCAAACAGGGTTGTTGTTATATTTTCATGTTCTGTGACGTATATA
>NC_092178.1:3701298-3753798 GCF_045791955.1 Oncorhynchus clarkii lewisi
TCTCTACTGTCATAGTACAGCTATATCTATAGCTAGCCAGCTCTCTACTGTCACATTACAGCTATATCTATAGCTAGCCAGCTCTCTACTGTCATAGTACAGCTATATCTATAGCTAGCCAGCTCTCTACTGTCATAGTACAGCTATATCTATAGCTAGCCAGCTCTCTACTGTCATAGTACAGCTATATCTATAGCTAGCCAGCTCTCTACTGTCATAGTACAGCTATATCTATAGCTAGCCAGCTCTCTACTGTCATAGTACAGCTATATCTATAGCTAGCCAGCTCTCTACTGTCACATTACAGCTATATCTATAGCTAGCCAGCTCTCTACTGTCACATTACAGCTATATCTATAGCTAGACAGCTCTCTACTGTCACATTACAGCTATATCTATAGCTAGCCAGCTCTCTACTGTCACATTACAGCTATATCTATAGCTAGCCAGCTCTCTACTGTCATAGTACAGCTATATCTATAGCTAGCCAGCTCTCTACTGTCATAGTACAGCTTCATCTATAGCTAGCCAGCTCTCTAGACATGACGCTGCCACCACCATGCTTCACCGTAGTGATGGTGCCAGGTTTCCTCCAGACATGAAGCACAGTTGACAGTGCAACCAAGACTGGGTTGCAGTGTCAACTGTGGGACCTTATATAGACAGGTGTGTGCCTTTCCAAATCATGTCCAATCAATTGAATTTACCACATATGGACTCTAATCAAGTTGTAGAAACATCTCAAGGATGATCAATGGAAATAGGATGCACCTGAGCTAAATTTTTAGCATACGGTCTGAATACTTCTGTAAATAATGTATCTCTGTTTTTTAATTTTTTATATATTTGCAAAGAACATTGCAAGGTTGCAAGTTCAAACCCCCGAGCTGACAAGGTACTAATCTGTCGTTCTGCCCCTGAACAGGCAGTTAACCCACTGTTCCTAGGCCGTCATTGAAAATAAGAATTTGTTCTTAACTGACTTGCCTGGTTAAATAAAGGTAAAATTTGAATTAAAAGGAGTTAAGGGGTCTGAAAACTTTCCGAAGGTGCGTGTGTGTGTTTTTATGTCTCTGTGTGTGTGTGTTTTTATGTCTCTGTGTGTGTGTGTGTGTGTGTGTGTGTGTGTGTGTGTGTGTGTGTGTGTGTGTGTGTGTTTTTATGTCTCTGTGTGTGTATCTAC
The DNA here is from genome assembly GCF_045791955.1 of Oncorhynchus clarkii lewisi. Taxonomy (NCBI): domain Eukaryota; kingdom Metazoa; phylum Chordata; class Actinopteri; order Salmoniformes; family Salmonidae; genus Oncorhynchus; species Oncorhynchus clarkii. The sequence continues at coordinate 3,702,482 of NC_092178.1, forward strand.
AGTATGTGTTTGTGTGTGTGTGTGTGTGTGTGTGTGTGTGTGTGTGTGTGTGTGTGTGTGTGTGTGTGTGTGTGTATGTGTGTGTGTGTGTGGGTGTGTGTGTGTGTTCTCCTCGAACCTCTATCATAGTTCTCCCAATTAATCAGTGTTTTATTCCGCTCTCAGTGATTCCCAGGGGGGAAAAAAGAGAGAAAGTCAGACACACACATACACACACACACACACACACACACACACACACCAGTGCTCGCGAGTCATATTATATCTGGTAATTTATGCTACCAGCTATAATAGTATCAGTAATAAAAGTATAATAGTATATAGTACCTTTCAACATTCCCCCTTCTAATCTATGTAATGTTTTCTGACGGTTGATTTTTACATTTTAATTATGTGGTTATGGATTTATGAAAATGTCCTAGAGCCATTATAACCAAAGTCGATCTTGAAAAGGACACATAGCCTAAACAGAACAACAACAGTTAGCTAGGTGGCTAAAAATAACTTATATAATCAATAGTTATACTTTGTAGACATTGATCATCCCACCGGAACATTGATTGGAGGAAAATAGATCCTCCTGAAAAAATATAAACACATTTTTAGAATTTTACATTTTATTTAAACTTTATTTAACTAGAGAAGTCAGTTAAGAAGTAATTATTATTTGCAATGACAGCCTACAGGGGAACAGTGGGTTAACTGGTCTAGGAACAGTGGGTTAACTGCCTTGTTCAGGGGAACAGTGGGTTAACTGCCTTGTTCAGGGGAACAGTGGGTTAACTGCCTTGTTCAGGGGAACAGTGGGTTAACTGCCTTGTTCAGGGGAACAGTGGGTTAACTGTCTTGTTCAGGGGAAAAGTGGGTTAACTGCCTTGTTCAGGGTAACAGTGGGTTAACTGCCTTGTTCAAGAGCAAATATTTACCTTGTCAGCTCGGGGATTCAATCTTGCAACCTTTTGGTTACAAATCCGACACCCTAACCACTATGCCATACAAATGAACTATTGACTAATTCCTTGTAGATCACAAATGGCAGAGAGACATATAGTAACATTCTGATAGAGTGGCATAGAGCAATACATCTAGTAGATTACAGATTAATACATCTAGTAGATTACAGACTAATACATCTAGTAGATTACAGATGAATACATCTAGTAGATTACAGACTAATACATCTAGTAGATTACAGAGCAATACATCTAGTAGATTACAGATTAATACATCTAGTAGATTACAGACTAATACATCTAGTAGATTACAGATTAATACATCTAGTAGATTACAGATTGATACATCTAGTAGATTACAGATTAATACATCTAGTAGATTACAGATTAATACATCTAGTAGATTACAGATTAATACATCTAGTAGATTACAGATTAATACATCTAGTAGATTACAGATTAATACATCTAGTAGATTACAGACTAATACATCTAGTAGATTACATATTAATACATCTAGTAGATTACAGATTAATACATCTAGTAGATTACAGATTAATACATCTAGTAGATTACAGACTAATACATCTAGTAGATTACAGATTAATACATCTAGTAGATTACAGATTAATACATCTAGTAGATTACAGATTAATACATCTAGTAGATTACAGATTAATACATCTAGTAGATTACAGACTAATACATCTAGTAGATTACAGATTAATACATCTAGTAGATTACAGATTAATACATCTAGTAGATTACAGATTAATAAATCTAGTAGATTACAGATTAATACATCTAGTAGATTACAGATTAATACATCTAGTAGATTACAGATTAATACATCTAGTAGATTACAGATTAATACATCTAGTAGATTACAGATTAATACATCTAGTAGATTACAGATTAATACATCTAGTAGATTACAGACTAATACATCTAGTAGATTACAGATTAATACATCTAGTAGATTACAGATTAATACATCTAGTAGATTACAGATTAATACATCTAGTAGATTACAGATTAATACATCTAGTAGATTACAGATTAATACATCTAGTAGATTACAGATTAATACATCTAGTAGATTACAGATTAATACATCTATTAGATTACAGATTAATACATCTAGTAGATTACAGATTAATACATCTAGTAGATTACAGATTAATACATCTAGTAGATTACAGATTAATACATCTAGTAGATTACAGACTAATACATCTAGTAGATTACAGATTAATACATCTAGTAGATTACAGATTAATACATCTAGTAGATTACAGATTAATACATCTAGTAGATTACAGATTAATACATCTAGTAGATTACAGATTAATACATCTAGTAGATTACAGATTAATACATCTAGTAGATTACAGATTAATACATCTAGTAGATTACAGACTAATACATCTAGTAGATTACAGATTAATACATCTAGTAGATTACAGATTAATACATCTAGTAGATTACAGATTAATACATCTAGTAGATTACAGACTAATACATCTAGTAGATTACAGATTAATACATCTAGTAGATTACAGACTATATGAGAGATATAGTCCCATGTCTACTAATACTAATAATAATAGTAGATTAATATATCACCTGTAAAAACTCTGATGGTCTCAATGCAGACACTATAAACATCGGGTTACACTCACACACTGACAGACACACTGACAGACACACTGACTGACACACAGACTGACACACAGACACACACACACACACTTAGTATTTATGGGTCCCTGAGTGTTGATTGTTAATGGTGAGATTGCCACTCATCAGTTCAGGCCACACTGAGACTGGAGGCAGAATGATTCTTTGGTTTTCATCAAGTGTGTGTGTGTGTGTGTGTGTGTGCTAGTGTGTGTGTGTGTGTGTGTGTGTGTGTGTGCTAGTGTGTGTGTGTGTGTGTGTGTGTGTGTGCTAGTGTGTGTGTGTGTGTGTGTGTGTGTGTGTGTGCTAGTGTGTGTGTGTGTGTGGGTGTGTGCTAGTGTGTGTGTGTGTGTGTGTGGGTGTGTGCTAGTGTGTGTGTGTGTGTGTGTGTGTGTGTGTGTGTGCTAGTGTGTGTGGTAGTGTGTGTGTGCGCTAGTGCGTGTGTGTGTGTGTGTGTGTGCTAGTGTGTGTGTGTGTGTGTGTGTGTGTGTGTGTGTGTGTGTGCTAGTGTGTGTGTGTGTGTGTGTGTGCTAGTGTGTGTGGTAGTGTGTGTGTGTGTGTGTGTGTGTGTGTGTGTGTGTGTGTGTGTGTGTGTGTGTGTGTGTGTGTGTGTGTGTGTGTGTGCGTGCTAGTGTGTGTGTGTGTGTGTGTGTGTGTGTGCTAGTGTGTGTGTGTGTGTGTGTGTGTGTGTGTGTGTGTGTGTGTGTGTGTGTGTGTGTGTGTGTGTGTGTGTGTGTGTGTGTGTGTGTGTGTGTGTGTGTGTGTGTGTGTGTGTGCGTGCTAGTGTGTGTGTGTGTGTGTGTGTGCTAGTGTGTGTGTGTGCTAGTGTGTGTGTGTGCTAGTGTGTGTGCTAGTGTGTGTGTGTGTGCTAGTGTGTGTGTGTGTGTTCTCTTGTGTGTGTGTGCGTGTGTGTGAGTGAAACACCAATATGTGCACACACTCCCTCACATAATTATCCAAAGTTGCTGAAGTGAGCGATTGATGTATAAGACATATCGTCATGCCTACGGTTACCCAGGGTTCCCGCCATAACCCCCTAAAATCAACATATAGACCTAATGACTGACATTACACAGAAACACACACACACACACACACACACACTAGAGCAGGGGCAATTAACCGAAGATTACCGATACCAACATAGCCTTCCTCTTCCTCCGAAGCATTTTGCTAACGTGTCATTTCATGGGATTTTGTTACACAATGTTCCTGTAGATTGTTCCAGAGCCATTATTTGGTCAACAGAATTAGCCTGTTCATAATGTTGATTCCTGCTATGATAGATTCAGTCTCTTCCTCTTTGGCTGTCGGCAGCAGTCACTCCCTCTCACTACATGTCTATCTGGCCAACAATACCATATTTAGAGTTAGTCATCTAGCTAAGTGATTTGAGTTCAGACTTCCACAGGAAGTGAATAATATAGACTGTATGCTAATATGCACAAAGATGGCGGAAATATTTTCCAAAGAGCCACAAATAAATCAAATCCTTCTGAATGCAACGAAAGGTATAAGCAAAACCACATGTTTTTGAGGACAAGGACCAGGAAAAACAGGTTACTGGAGGTACACCAGAACGGCACTGTCATGGTCCAGGGCAGTGAGGCTGAACAAAACTCTTTGGTGCAGGACTTGGTGCAGGACTTGGTGCAGGACTTCTAAGCAAGATAGCGGAAACCAAAAAAAGGACAAGGACCAGAACTCTCTCCTCACCTCAGGTACCCCAACCCTCAGGTACCCCAACAGCAGGAGCCCGGAACCACACAACAGGTCTATCCTTTAACCATGCCTGCGTAGAACCACTAGAGACAAGACCCCACAGCCATCAGCCTGCTGAGAGACAAGCTGGCTCTGTTAGAGGTATGGGTTACTGAGCTGAAGGAGCAGCCCCCCCACCCCCCAGCTACACCACCTCCAGACTGCTGAGAGACAGGCTGGCTCTGTTAGAGGTATGGGTTACTGAGCTGAAGGAGCAGCCCCCCCAGCTACACCACCTCCAGACTGCTGAGAGACAGGCTGGCTCTGTTAGAGGTATGGGTTACTAAGCTGAAGGAGCAGCCCCCCCACCCCCCAGCTACACCACCTCCAGCCTGCTGAGAGACAATCTGTCTCTGTTAGAGGTATGGGTTACTGAGCTGAAGGAGCAGCCCCCCCACCCCCCAGCTACACCACCTCCAGCCTGCTGAGAGACAATCTGTCTCTGTTAGAGGTATGGGTTACTGAGCTGAAGGAGCAGCCCCCAGCTGCACCCCCTCCAGCCCAGACACAGAGCATCTTTCAGGACCAGATCAACCAGCGCAGGACCCAGCTGAACAACTCTGTCCAGGAGCTGAGAGAGAGTCTTACCACAGCTCCGGAGGAGGTAAAGACCACCATGAGGAGAGAGCCTTACCACAGCTCTGGAGGAGGTAAAGACCACCATGAGGAGAGTCTTACCACAGCTCTGGAGGAGGTAAAGACCACCATGAGGAGAGAGTCTTACCACAGCTCTGGAGGAGGTAAAGACCACCATGAGGAGAGAGTCTTACCACAGCTCTGGAGGAGGTAAAGACCACCATGAGGAGAGAGTCTTACCACAGCTCTAGAGGAGGTAAAGACCACCATGAGGAGAGAGTCTTACCACAGCTCTAGAGGAGGTAAAGACCACCATGAGGAGAGAGTCTTACCACAGCTCCGGAGGAGGTAAAGACCACCGTGAGGAGAGAGTCTTACCACAGCTCTGGAGGAGGTAAAGACCACCATGAGGAGAGAGTCTTACCACAGCTCTAGAGGAGGTAAAGACCACCATGAGGAGAGAGTCTTACCACAGCTCTGGAGGAGGTAAAGACCACCATGAGGAGAGAGCCTTACCACAGCTCTAGAGGAGGTAAAGACCACCATGAGGAGAGAGTCTTACCACAGCTCCGGAGGAGGTAAAGACCACCATGAGGAGAGAGCCTTACCACAGCTCCGGAGGTAAAGACCACCATGAGGAGAGAGCCTTACCACAGCTCTGGAGGAGGTAAAGACCACCATGAGGAGAGAGTCTTACCACAGCTCTGGAGGAGGTAAAGACCACCATGAGGAGAGAGTCTTACCACAGCTCTGGAGGAGGTAAAGACCACCATGAGAAAGCCTACTACCCTGAACCAGACCATCACCTCTACCAGACCAGAGAGGCAGCCCCGGGGCGCAGACCTGGCCCACCTCCACTCCACAGGGCCCAAGAGCAGGACCAGCGCAGCTACGCAGAGGACAGGAGAACTGTTTACTATTGAGTGAGATTAAACAGCTCCTCCAATACATCTGCACTACACACACACACACACACACACACACACACACACACACACACACACACACACACACACACACACATTGCAATTGTACTAAAAGTTTAATAGTTAGTAGTTACTGTATTGCTGACTGTGCTATATTTTATTTTTGCACAACATTAAATCACTATCAGTTACCATGTGGAACATTAAACCTTTGGATCGAAGAGTTTAGCACCGGAGGAAAATACAAAATCGTGAAGATGTTGACGTCATTATTCTGCAGGAGACATGGTGTAAGGCTGAGGTCACTCAATATCCCACAGGCTACAGAGCGGTCACTGTGCCAGAGGCTACAGAGAGATCACTGTGCCACAGGCTACAGAGAGATCACTGTGCCACAGGCTACAGAGAGATCACTGTGCCACAGGCTACAGAGCGGTCACTGTGCCAGAGGCTACAGAGAGATCACTGTGCCACAGGCTACAGAGAGGTCACTGTGCCACAGGCTACAGAGAGGTCACTGTGCCACAGGCTACAGAGAGGTCACTGTGCCAGAGGCTACAGAGAGATCACTGTGCCACAGGCTACAGAGAGGTCACTGTGCCACAGGCTACAGAGAGGTCACTGTGCCACAGGCTACAGAGCGGTCACTGTGCCAGAGGCTACAGAGAGGTCACTGTGCCACAGGCTACAGAGATATCACTGTGCCACAGGCTACAGAGAGGTCACTGTGCCACAGGCTACAGAGAGGTCACTGTGCTACAGGCTACAGAGAGGTCACTGTGCCACAGGCTACAGAGAGGTCACTGTGCCACAGGCTACAGAGAGGTCACTGTGCCACAGGCTACAGAGAGGTCACTGTGCCACAGGCTACAGAGAGGTCACTGTGCCGTCACAGAAACAGAGACTCTGGAGGATTGATCATTTGGTACCACTCCCAACTACAAAATCTAATTCATCCCCTCAAAACTGGTAAATATCAAATTTGGTTAAAATTGAAAATAAAACATAAAAATATTTACTGTATTCCTTTGCGCACTATTTACCCCCCCCCCCCCCCCCCTCTTCTTCCCTCCCTCCCCTTCTTCCCTTCTTCCCTCCCCTTGAGGAAGAGATGTGCCCAAGGAAATGTGCTCATCTGTGGGGACACTGATGCGCGCACAGGAACACTACCTGATGTAACGACGACACAAGGGGACAGCTTTATTACAGGCCATACTGTTTCTAACTGTCTTCATCTCCCCCATAGAAACAGCAGTGACAGACCACACGAGGGGACAGCTTTATTACAGGCCATAGTGTCTCTAATTGTCTTAATCTGCCCCATAGAAACAACAGTGACAGCACCACCAAAAAACAAACCGGAAGGGATCTGTTACAGCTCTGTTGAAACCTGGGTCTGTACTTTGTCAATGGTAGGTTACAGGGGGACTCTTTGGGGAGATTCACCTACTGCTCACCTCTTGGCCACGGTACAGTAGACTATATGATCACAGACATTGACCCTTTCTCTCTCAGCTCATTCACTGTCAAGCCACTAACACCTCTGTCTGATCATAGACACATTACGTTGCTCCTCAAAAAGAACAGACACGGAAACAACCACACAGTCACAGCTCAGTAAGCTGTACAACATCAGAAATGTAAACAGATGGGCCCAACACAGCACAGAAGAATACCAGGAAGCAACCACTAACCAAGAAATCCAACCACTCTTGGATCATTTTCTGGATAGCACATCCACTCACAGTACAGAAGGCATCAATAAAACACATCAACTTAATATTCAGGCAAACTGCAAATGAACACAACTGAAATGTATAAAAAAAAAAAAAAATAATTAAAAGATTATTATAAAAATTATACGGAAAAATCTTAGAACACGAAGGCAAAACCAAATAATGGTGAATTACACCTTAATTAATAACTGTGAGGCTTTAAAACTCTATAAACGTAACACTCAGCACCAAACAAGCACAGTACAACAGCAAGCAGCTGACACTAATTGAGGAGTCCATAAACACAAACAACTTCTGGAACATTTTGGGAAAAAAAAGAAAGAAAAAATCTAAACAAGAAGAATTAGCGTTACAAAATGGTGACATTTTAAAACACTCTGCAACACCGTTCAAATTGGCGCAAACACAGAATAATGTCAAATTCATGAGAAGTTGATTGGATTAGAAAAAGCTATAAAGGACAATCAAAATCCATTGGACTCCCCAGTTACTGACCAGGAGCTCAATAAGAAACTTCAGAGCCTCAAATATGAATATATATTTTTTAAATGAGATGCCCAAAATTCACAAAATGTAAATTGTTATATTAAAACTATTTCATTAACCTCTCTTGGTTAGGGGGCAGTATTTTCACGTCTGGATGAAAACCTTGCCCAAAATAAACTGCCTGTCACTCAGGCATAGAGGCTAGGATATGCATATATTTAGATAGTAGATTTGGATAGAAAACACTCTATAGTTTCTAAAACTGTTGAAATAATGTCTGTGAGTATAACAGAACTGATATGGCAGGCGAAACCCCAAGGACAAACCATCACCCCCCCAAAAAATTCAGCGTACCACTGTTATCAATAGCTATCACTTTTATTAAGGCCAAATCCTCCCAGATTGCAGTTCCTAGGGCTTCCACTAGATGTCAACAGTCTTTAGAAAGAGTTTCATGCTGTTTTTTGGAAAAATTTGCCAGAAATTGTAGTTTTGGCTCCCATTTTGGATGTAGTGTATCCAAGCGTGTTCTTTGATATTTTTCTCCTGTAAAGACAATAACGATTCTCGGTCTTAATTTGTATCGTTTATTTACATATTAGGGTACCTAAGGTTTGATTATAAACGTTGATTGACTTGTTTGGACAAGGTTATTAGTAACATTTGGGATTCATTTTGTATGCATTTTGATGGAGGGAAACTGGGTGGATTATTGACTGAAGCGCGCCAGCTAAACTGAGTTTTTATGGATATAAAGAAGGACATTATTGAACAAAAGGACCATTTGTGATGTAGCTGGGACCTTTTGGAGTGTCAACAGAAGAAGATCAAAGGTAAGGCATTTATCATATTGCTATTTCTGACTTCCGTGGTGCACCTGCCTTGTTGAAATATGTTTTTCATGCTTTTGTTTGCGGGGCGCAGTCCTCAGATAATTGCATGGTGTTTTCGCTGTAAAGCATTTTTGAAATCTGACACAGTGGCTGGATTAACAAGAAGTTAAGCTTTATTTTGATGTTTTACACTTGTGATTTTATGAAAGTTAAATACAGTGCCTTGCGAAAGTATTCGGCCCCCTTGAACTTTGCGACCTTTTGCCACATTTCAGGCTTCAAACATAAAGATATAAAACTGTATTTTTTTGTGAAGAATCAACAACAAGTGGGACACAATCATGAAGTGGAACGACATTTATTGGATATTTCAAACTTCTTTAACAAATCAAAAACTGAAAAATTGGGCGTGCAAAATTATTCAGCCCCCTTAAGTTAATACTTTGTAGCACCACCTTTTGCTGCGATTACAGCTGTAAGTCGCTTGGGGTATGTCTCTATCAGTTTTGCACATCGAGAGACTGAATTTTTTTCCCATTCCTCCTTGCAAAACAGCTCGAGCTCAGTGAGGTTGGATGGAGAGCATTTGTGAACAGCAGTTTTCAGTTCTTTCCACAGATTCTCGATTGGATTAAGGTCTGGACTTTGACTTGGGCATTCTAACACCTGGATATGTTTATTTTTGAACCATTCCATTGTAGATTTTGCTTTATGTTTTGGATCATTGTCTTGTTAGAAGACAAATCTCCGTCCCAGTCTCAGGCCTTTTGCAGACTCCATCAGGTTTTCTTCCAGAATGGTCCTGTATTTGGCTCCATCCATCTTCCCATCAATTTTAACCATCTTCACTGTCCCTGCTGAAGAAAAGCAGGCCCAAACCATGATGCTGCCACCACCATGTTTGACAGTGGGGATGGTGTGTTCAGCTGTGTTGCTTTTACGCCAAACATAACGTTTTGCATTGTTGCCAAAAAGTTCCATTTTGGTTTCATCTGACCAGAGCACCTTCTTCCACATGTTTGGTGTGTCTCCCAGGTGGCTTGTGGCAAACTTTAAACGAAACTTTTTATGGATATCTTTAAGAAATGGCTTTCTTCTTGCCACTCTTCCATAAAGGCCAGATTTGTGCAATATACGACTGATTGTTGTCCTATGGACAGAGTCTCCCACCTCAGCTGTAGATCTCTGCAGTTCATCCAGAGTGATCATGGGCCTCTTGGCTGTATCTCTGATCAGTCTTCTCCTTGTATGAGCTGAAAGTTTAGAGGGACGGCCAGGTCTTGGTAGATTTTCAGTGGTCTGATACTCCTTCCATTTCAATATTATCGCTTGCACAGTGCTCCTTGGGATGTTTAAAGCTTGGGAAATCTTTTTGTATCCAAATCCGGCTTTAAACTTATTCACAACAGTATCTCGGACCTGCCTGGTGTGTTTCTTGTTCTTCATGATGCTCTCTGCACTTTTAACGGACCTCTGAGACTATCACAGTGCAGGTGCATTTATACGGAGACTTGATTACACACAGGTGGATTGTATTTATCATCATTAGTCATTTAGGTCAACATTGGATCATTCAGAGATCCTCACTGAACTTCTGGAGAGAGTTTGCTGCACTGAAAGTAAAGGGGCTGAATAATTTTGCACGCCCAATTTTTCAGTTTTTGATTTGTTAAAAAAGTTTGAAATATCTAATAAATGTCGTTCCACTTCATGATTGTGTCCCACTTGTTGTTGATTCTTCACAAAAAAATACAGTTTTATATCTTTATGTTTGAAGCCTGAAATGTGGCAAAAGGTCGCAAAGTTCAAGGGGGCCGAATACTTTCGCAAGGCACTGTATTAATAATTCTGTAGTTTGAATTTTGCGCTCCGCAATTTCACCGGATATTGGCCAATTGGGACGCTACCGTCCCACCCGCCCATAAGAAGTAAAACCTGAGTTAAAGTTGATCGACTTCCAAATAGCATTTGATACGGGACTGTTCTACACAGTTATTGAAAGTGGTGTAGGATGTAAAGCATATGACATAATTAAATCAATACTGGCAATACTTGCAGCATCAAAATTGGCAAGAAAATAACATAATTATTTTACCCCGGCCGGGGCCTTCGCCAGGGTTGAAATCTGAGCCCTGCACTCTTCAATAATTACGTCAACGAATTGGCCACTCTTCTAGAAAAATCCTCAGCCCTTGGTGTTAGTCTCCACAATTCAGAGGTTAAATGCCTTCTCTTCACAGATGACCTGTGCCTGCTGTCATCCACAGCACATGGCCTACAGCAGAGTCTGGCCCTGCTAGAGCAGTCCTGCCAGACCTGGGACCTGGACCTGCTAGAGCAGTCCTGCCAGACCTGGGCCCTGGACCTGCTAGAGCAGTACTGCCAGACCTGGGCCCTGGCCCTGCTAGAGCAGTCCTGCCAGACAGTAAACCACAAAAATACTAATATAATGGTTTTCTAGAGAAGATCCAGATCTCAGGGAATTAGATCAAAGTTGTCAATTGGTACAAAATATTTAGATTGCAGCACACACTACAATTATTTATGTTTAAAATAAGCTCAACTGGACGCCGTAATGAGGCAGTGGATGAACTGAGAGAGAAAATACGCAGGGCATTATACGCCATTAAAACAAATATCTAATTGAAATACCTATTAAAATTTGGCTAAAATTAATTGAATGTTTCATTGAACCAATTGCACTTTATTTCAGCGAGGTGTGGGGTCCACTTGTGGGTTTGGGGTCCACTTGTGGGTTTGGGGTCCACTTGTGGGTGTGGGGTCCACTTGCAAAACAGGATTTCACCCAATGGGACAAACACCCCATTGAAACCCTGCATGCAGAGTTCTGTAAGATTCTCCTATATGTCCAGAGGAAAACTACAAGCAGTGCATAAAGGGCAGAATTAGGCCAATATCCACTAATAATAAAAACTCAATAAAGAGCAATTAAGTTTTGAAAACATCTACAATACAGTAGCCCCCTCTCATATCGTTACCAAGCCCTGCAATGCCAAGAGCTGAGCAAAGAGAAGGCCCTGATCCAGTTGGTCCAGAGAGAGAAGCTCATCAAAGAGAGAGAGACAGAGGGACAGAGACTCAGACACAGAGACAGAGAGACAGAGAGACAGAGAGAGAGAGACAGAGGGACAGAGGGACAGAGGGACAGAGAGACAGACAGACAGAGAGACAGAGAAACAGACAGACAGAGAGACAGACAGAGAGAGAGACAGAGAGAGAGAGACAGAGAGACAGAGAGACAGAGAGAGAGAGACAGAGGGACAGAGGGACAGAGACTCAGACACAGAGACAGAGAGACAGAGAGACAGAGAGAGAGAGAGAGACTGAGACAAAGAGAGAGACACAGAGACACAGAGACTCAGACACAGAGACAGAGAGACAGAGAGACACAGAGAGAGAGACAGAGGGACAGAGGGACAGAGAGACAGACAGACAGAGAGACAGAGAAACAGACAGACAGAGAGAGAGACAGAGAGAGAGAGAGAGAGAGAGACGGAGACAGACAGAGAGACAAAGAGGGACAGAGACACAGACACAGAGAGAGACAGAGAGACAGAGAGACAGAGAGAGGCATAGACACAGAGAGAGACAGGGAGACAGAAAGAGAGAGGCCTGCTTATACGTTCTCTGCACGCAGCACATCACGCGCTGACTGACTGACTGATAAACATGAGCTCTCTGCTCACTTTACAAAATGTCTCCTTTGAAAGGCACAGAGAGGCCAAATATGACACACACAACAATATGACACAGACACACCACTCAACGGGAGCTTTGTGTTCAACAATCACAACTACTTGACACCCTAGTCTCCCCTCGTCTCCCCTCCTCCACTCTCTTCCCCCTCCTCCCCTCTCCCTTCTCCTCCCCTCACCCCTTCTCCCCCCTCATGGAACCTTTCAGTCTCTTTACATCTCTCTCTCTCTACCTCTCTCTCTCTACCTCTCGCTCTCTCTCTCTCTACCTCTCGCTGTCTCTCTCTCTACCTCTCTCTACCTCTCTCTCTCTCTCTCTCTGTGTCTCTCTATATACCTCTCTCTACCTCTCTCTCTGCCTCTCTCTCTACCTCTCTCTCTCTGACTCTGTCTCTCTCTCTCTCACTCTCTCTCTCTCTCTACCCCTCCCTCTCTCTCTCTACCTCTCTCTCTCTCTCGGCCTCTCTCTCTCTCTCTACCTCTCTGCCTCTCTCTACCTCTCTGCCTCTCTCTGCCTCTCTCTCTCTACCTCTCTCTCACTCTCTCTCTCTCTCTACCTCTCTCTCACTCTCTCTCTCTCTCGACCTCTCTCTCACTCTCTCTGCCTCTCTCTCTATCTCTCTCTCTCTCTCTCTACCTCTCTCTCTCTACCTCTCTCTACCTCTCTCTCTCTCTACCTCTCTCTACCTCTCTCTCTCTACCTCTCTCCCTCTCTCTCTCTGTCTCTCTCTCTACATCTCTCTACATCTCTCTACCTCTCTCTCTCTCTCTCTCTCTCTCTCTACATCTCTCTACCTCTCTCTCTCTCTACATCTCTACATCTCTCTCTACATCTGTGTTCAACAATCACAACTACTTGACAACCTAGTCTCCCCTCGTCTCCCCTCCTCCACTCTCTTCCCCCTCCTCCCCTCTCCCTTCTCCTCCCCTCACCCCTGCTCCCCCCTCATGGAACCTTTCAGTCTCTTTACATCTCTCTCTCTCTACCTCTCTCTCTCTACCTCTCGCTCTCTCTCTCTACCTCTCTCTCTACCTCTCTCTCTCTACCTCTCTCTCTCTACCTCTCTCTCTCTACCTCTCTCTCTCTTTACCTCTCTCTCTCTCTCTCTACCTCTCTCTCTCTCTACCTCTCTCTCTCTACCCCTCTCTCTCTCTCTCAATTCAATTCAATTCAAGGGCTTTATTGGCATGGGAAACATGTGTTAACATTGCCAAAGCAATGTGAGGCAGATAATATATAAAGTGAATATATAAAGTGAAATAAACAATAAAAATTGACAGTAAACATTACACATACAGAAGTTTCAAAACAATAAAGACATTACAAATGTCATATTATATATATATATACAGTGTTTTAACAATGTACAAATGGTGAAGGACACAATATAAAATAAATAAGCAGAAATATGGGTTGTATTTACAATGGTGTGTGTTCTTCACTGGTTGCCCTTTTCTCGTGGCAACAGGTCACAAATATTGCTGCTGTGATGGCACACTGTGGAATTTCACCCAGTAGATATGGGAGTTTTTCAAAATTTGATTTGTTTTCAAATTCTTTGTGGATCTGTGTAATCTGAGGGAAATATGTCTCTCTAATATGGTCATACATTGGGCAGGAGGTTAGGAAGTGCAGCTCAGTTTCCACCTCATTTTGTGGGCAGTGAAACACATAACCTGTCTTTTCTTGAAAGCCATGTATGCCTACGGCGGCCTTTCTCAATAGCAAGGCTATGCTCACTGAGTCTGTACATAGTCAAAGCTTTCCTTAATGTTGGGTCAGTCACAGTGGTCAGGTATTCTGCTGCTGTGTACTCTCTGTGTAGGGCCTAATAGCATTCTAGTTTGCTCTGTTTTTTTGTTAATTCTTTCCAATGTGTCAAGTAATTATCTTTTTGTTTTCTCATGATTTGGTTGGGTCTAATTGTGCTGCTGTCCTGGGGCTCTGTAGGGTGGACCAGGACCAGCTTGCTTAGGGGACTCTTTTCCAGGTTCATCTCTCTGTAGGTGATGGCTTAGTTGTGGAAGGTTTGGGAATCGCTTCCTTTTAGGTGGTTATAGAATTTAACAGCTCTTTTCTGGATTTTGATAATTAGTGGGTATCGGCCTAATTCTGCTCTGCATGCATTATTTGGTGTTCTACGTTGTACACTGAGGATATTTTTGCAGAATTCTGCGTGCAGAGTCTCAATTTGGTGTTTGTCCCATTTTGTGAAGTCTTGGTTGGTGAGCGGACTCACAACCATAAAGGGCAATGGGCTCTATGACTGATTCAAGTATTTTTAGCCAAATCCTAATTGGTATGTTGAAATGTATGTTCCTTTTGATGGCATAGAATGCCCTTCTTGCCTTGTCTCTCAGATCGTTCACAGCTTTGTGGAAGTTACCTGTGGCGCTGATGTTTAGGCCAAGGTATGTATCGTTTTTTGTGTGCTCTAGGGCAACAGTATCTAGATGGAATTTGTATTTGTGGTCCTGGTGACTGGACCTTTTTTGGAACACCATTATTTTGGTCTTACTGAGATTTACTGTCATGGCCCAGGTCTGACGGAATCTGTGCATAAGATCTAGGTGCTGCTGTAGGCCCTCCTTGGTTGGTGACAGAAGCACCAGATCATCAGCAAACAGCAGACATTTGACTTCGGATTCTAGTAGGGTGAGGCCGGGTGCTGCAGACTTTTCTAGTGCCCGCGCCAATTCGTTGATATATATGTTGAAGAGGGTGGGGCTTAAGCTGCATCCCTGTCTAACCCCACGACCCTGTGTGAAGAAATGTGCATGTTTTTTGCCAATTTTAACCGCACACTTGTTGTTTGTGTACATGGATTTTATAATGTCGTATGTTTTACCCCCAACACCACTTTCCATCAGTTTGTATAGCAGACCCTTATGCCAAATTGAGTCGGAGGCTTTTTTGAAATCAACAAAGCATGTGAAGACTTTGCCTTTGTTTTGGTTTGTTTGGTTGTCAATTAGGGTGTGCAGGGTGAATACATGGTCTGTTGTACGGTAATTTGGTAAAAAGCTAATTTGACATTTGCTCAGTACATTGTTTTCATTGAGGAAATGTACGAGTCTGCTGTTAATGATAATGCAGAGGATTCTCCCAATGTTACTGTTGACACATATTCCACGGTAGTTATTGAGGTCAAATTTGTCTCTACATCTCTCTCTCTACCTCTCTCTGCCTCTCTCTACCTCTCTCTCTCTCTCTACCGCTCTCTCTCTCTACACCTCTCTCTCTCTCTACCTCTCTCTCTCTCTACATCTCTCTCTCTCTCTCTCTCTCTCTCTACCTCTCTCTCTCTCTACCTCTCTCTACCTCTCTACCTCTCTCTCTCTCTACCTCTCTCTACCTCTCTCTCTCTCTCTCTCTCTCTCTCTCTCTCTCTACCTCTCTCTCTCTCTCTCTCTCTCTACCTCTCTACCTCTCTCTCTCTCTCTCTCTCTCTGTCTCGCTCTCTCTCTCTGTCTCTCTCTCTCTCTGTCTCTCTCTCTCTGTCTCTCTCTACCTCTCTACCTCTCTCTCCTCTCCTACTTCCTCTACACAAATTGCTCCCTCTCGCATTTTCATTTTCTTCCAATTTTTCCTTAACCGAGGTTGTTATCCCTCTTTCATTTCCGTTTGGAGGGAGATAGGAGGCAAGGGTGCCCCTGGCACCAAAGGAGCAGGGGAGAATAAGAGAGAGAGAAAGAAAGAGAGAGAGAAAGATAGAGAGAGAAAGAGAGAGAGAAAGAAAAAGAGGAAAAGTTAGAGAGAGATGACACAGCTGGAGGTGAATAATAATAAGATTATACAGCTGGAGGTGAATAATAAGACAGATGACACAGCTGGAGGTGAATAATGAGACAGTTGACACAGCTGGAGGTGAATAATAATAAGATTATACAGCTGGAGGTGAATAATAAGACAGATGACACAGCTGGAGGTGAATAATAAGACAGATGACACAGCTGGAGGTGAATAATAATACGATTATACAGCTGGAGGTGAATAATAAGACAGATGACACAGCTGGAGGTGAATAATGAGACAGATGACACAGCTGGATGTGAATATTAAGACAGATGACAGAGCTGGAGGTGAATAATGAGACAGATGACACAGCTGGAGGTGAATAATAATAAGATTATACAGCTGGAGGTGAATAATAAGACAGATGACACAGCTGGAGGTGAATAATGAGACAGATGACACAGCTGGATGTGAATAATGAGACAGATGACACAGCTGGAGGTGAATAATGAGACAGATGACACAGCTGGAGGTGAATAATGAGACAGATGACACAGCTGGAGGTGAATAATGAGACAGATGACACAGCTGAAGGTGAATAATAAGACAGATGACACAGCTGGAGGTGAATAATGAGACAGATGACACAGCTGGAGGTGAAAAATGAGACAGATGACACAGCTGGATGTGAATATTAAGACAGATGACAGAGCTGGAGGTGAATAATGAGACAGATGACACAGCTGGAGGTGAATAATAAGACAGATGACAGAGCTGGAGGTGAATAATAAGACAGATTATCCAGCTGGAGGTGAATAATGAGACAGATGACACAGCTGGATGTGAATATTAAGACAGATGACAGAGCTGGAGGTGAATAATGAGACAGATGACACAGCTGGAGGTGAATAATAATAAGATTATACAGCTGGAGGTGAATAATAAGACAGATGACACAGCTGGAGGTGAATAATGAGACAGATGACACAGCTGGAGGTGAATAATAAGACAGATGACACAGCTGGAGGTGAATAATGAGACAGATGACACAGCTGGAGGTGAATAATAAGACAGATGACAGAGCTGGAGGTGAATAATAAGACAGATTATCCAGCTGGAGGTGAATAATGAGACAGATGACACAGCTGGATGTGAATATTAAGACAGATGACAGAGTTGGAGGTGAATAATGAGACAGATGACACAGCTGGAGGTGAATAATAATAAGATTATACAGCTGGAGGTGAATAATAAGACAGATGACACAGCTGGAGGTGAATAATGAGACAGATGACACAGCTGGAGGTGAATAATGAGACAGATGACACAGCTGGAGGTGAATAATGAGACAGATGACACAGCTGGAGGTGAAAAATGAGACAGATGACACAGCTGGATGTGAATATTAAGACAGATGACAGAGCTGGAGGTGAATAATGAGACAGATGACACAGCTGGAGGTGAATAATAAGACAGATGACAGAGCTGGAGGTGAATAATAAGACAGATGACACAGCTGGAGGTGAATAATGAGACAGATGACACAGCTGGAGGTGAAAAATGAGACAGATGACACAGCTGGATGTGAATATTAAGACAGATGACAGAGCTGGAGGTGAATAATGAGACAGATGACACAGCTGGAGGTGAATAATAAGACAGATGACAGAGCTGGAGGTGAATAATAAGACAGATTATCCAGCTGGAGGTGAATAATGAGACAGATGACACAGCTGGAGGTGAATAATGAGACAGATGACACAGCTGGAGGTGAATAATGAGACAGATGACACAGCTGGAGGTGAATAATAAGACAGATGACACAGCTGAAGGTGAATAATTAGACAGATGACACAGCTGGAGGTGAATAATAAGACAGATGACACAGCTGGAGGTGAATAATGAGACAGATGACACAGCTGGAGGTGAATAATGAGACAGATGACACAGCTGGAGGTGAATAATGAGACAGATGACACAGCTGGAGTTGAATAATGAGACAGATGACACAGCTGGAGGTGAATAATTAGACAGATGACACAGCTGGAGGTGAATAATGAGACAGATGACACAGCTGGAGGAGAATTTGGAGACAGATGATCCAGCTGGAGGTGAATAATGAGACAGATTATCCAGCTGGAGGTGAATAATGAGACAGATGACACAGCTGGAGGTGAATAATGAGACAGATGACACAGCTGGAGGTGAATAATGAGACAGATGACACAGCTGGAGGTGAATAATGAGACAGATGACACAGCTGGAGGTGAATAATGAGACAGATGACACAGCTGGAGGTGAATAATGAGACAGATGACACAGCTGGATGTGAATATTAAGACAGATGACAGAGCTGGAGGTGAATAATGAGACAGATGACACTGCTGGAGGTGAATAATAAGATAGATGACACACAGTTAAATATGTGTTCTGCTGTGAAGGAGGGAGACAGAGCAGTTCATCAAAGAGAGAGAGAGAGACAGAGAAAGAGAAAGAGAGAAAGAGAGAAAGAGACCTGCTTATACGTTCTCTGCATGCAGCACACCACGCACTGACTGACTGATAAACATGAGCTCTCTACTCGCTTTACAAAATGTCTCCTTTGAAAGGCATAGAGAGGCCAAATCTCCGACACACAACAATATGTCAGACACACCACTCAACGGGAGCTTTGTGTTCAACAATCACAACTACTTGACACCCTAGTCTCCCCTTGTCTCCCCTCATCCACTCTCCTCCTCCCCTCATGTCCCCTCGTCTCCCTGCTCCAACTCTCTCCTCCCCTCTGATCCACCCCTCTAATCCTCGCCTTTCCCTCTCCTCCGGTCTCATTCCCCCTCTCCTCTCCTCTTCCCTTCTATAATAATAATAATGAGACAGATGACACAGCTGGAGGTGATTAATAAGATTTTACAGCTGGAGGTGAATAATAAGATAGATTACACAGCTGGAGGTGAAAAATAAGATAGATTACACAGCTGGAGGTGAATAATAAGATAGATTACACAGCTGGAGGTGAATAATAAGATAGATTACACAGCTGGAGGTGAATAATAAGATAGATTACACAGCTGGAGGTGAATAACAAGACAGATGACACAGCTGGAGGTGAATAATAAGATGATCCAGCTGGAGGTGAATAATAAGATAGATTACACAGCTGGAGGTGAATAGTAATAAGAACGCATACATAAACTATTGGCAAAGTGAGGTTGAAGGTCAGTGAAAGACTCAATGCTACCAAACATAGGAAAGAGGCTTTACTTTAGCTTAATACTTAACCTGTGTAAAAGACCACAAACGAAGACCAACCTTAATTAACTACACAATCGGTGAGGATAGCCTGGCAAATGAATCCGGATGTCATCATCACTGTGGGTCAGGAGAGATATAGAATAAACAACTTTCTAATCACCTGCCCCAGATCGAGAGATCGAGAGAGAGAGAAAGAGAGAAAGAGAGAGAGAAAGAGAGAAAGAGAGAGAGAAAGAGAGAGAAAGAGAGAGAAAGAGAGAGAAAGAGAGAGAAAGAGAGAGAGAAAGAGAGAGAGAAAGAGAGAGAAAGAGAGAGAAAGAGAGAGAAAGAGAGAGAAAGAGAGAGAAAGAGAGAGAGAAAGAGAAAGAGAGAGAAAGAGAGAGAAAGAGAGAGAAAGAGAGAGAGAAAGAGAAAGAGAGAGAAAGAGAGAGAAAGAGAGAAAGAGAGAGAGACAGACAGACAGACAGACAGACAGACAGACAGACAGACAGACAGACAGACAGAGAAAGAGAGAGACAGAGAGAGAGAAAAAGAGAGACTGGCAGACCACAGAAGGAGATCAGAAACAAAGCTCAAGAAAAAAAGTAAACAACTCCTGTCTATTTACTTGGTGACAACAGAGGCTCTAAGGCATGTGAGGCACTGCTGTGTGCATTTAAAGACCAGCCAGACATTCAAAAACAATGTCATGCCTGCCGACGGCTAGAAATGCTTTGCTAAAGACTGCTACATCTTAAGATGAGGCAGATCTCTATATAAAAAAAAAGCTTACATAACATATTCTAAAATCCTCTGAGGTAGTGCCACACTAACCCAATTGAAGAGCTCAGCATTGAGGATAAGTAGCTATGACAGAGGGCTATGTGAATGAAGTGGCCATTCAAATGATTAAATAGGATTCTACCACATCAAGAGGACGAGATCGTTCAAATGCTAGGTTATTACCACAACAAGAGGTAGAGTCCATTCCAATGCTAGGTTACTACCACAACAAGAGGTAGAGTCCATTCCAATGCTAGGTTACTACCACATCAAGAGGTAGAGTCCATTCAAATGCTAGGTTACTACCACAACAAGAGGTAGAGTCCATTCAAATGCTAGGTTACTACCACAACAAGAGGTAGAGTCCATTCCAATGCTAGGAGTCCATTCCAATGCTAGGTTACTACCACAACAAGAGGTAGAGTCCATTCCAATGCTAGGAGTCCATTTCAATGCTAGGTTACTACCACAACAAGAGGTAGAGTCCATTCCAATGCTAGGAGTCCATTTCAATGCTAGGTTACTACCACAACAAGAGGTAGAGTCCATTCCAATGCTAGGTTACTACCACAACAAGAGGTAGAGTCCATTCCAATGCTAGGTTACTACCACAACAAGAGGTAGAGTCCATTCCAATGCTAGGTTACTACCACATCAAGAGGTAGAGTCCATTCAAATGCTAGGTTACTACCACAACAAGAGGTAGAGTCCATTCCAATGCTAGGTTACTACCACAACAAGAGGTAGAGTCCATTCAAATGCTAGGTTACTACCACAACAAGAGGTAGAAGGAGAGAATATTTAAGGAGCATGTTAACGGTCCATTCTACATCGAAATACATTTCACACATATAAAACTTAGTACATGTAAAGACAAGATTAAATCTAGAATAGTCTGGTGGGTGACAATATCAGTATAACACTTGTGAGTGATGCTCAGCATAAAGCAAGAAACAGCCCGTGCCATTTTTTTTGTTTAACTTTTTGAAATGATAGTGAAACACTTCAGGTAGCCTAGCCGATAACTTCTTAAAATGAAGCACATGAATCCACCTTACAAAGGGGTATAGAGCCTAACTGGTATACATAGTTAACGCGTTAGTTTTTAAGTTTGTGAGTTTTAAGTTTGTGAGTTTTAAGTTTGTTGGATGGCCATCTTCTCCATTAAAAACAAATGTACCTTTATAATAAAAGCATAATCACATTTTGAGGTCATTTTTTGAGAATTGTGTTTTCCTGCTAACGGAACGAACATTCGCGCTTATACCCTACTGCCGTGTTCGCTTTTCTGCGCTTATAATGTGAAGAAAACCCTAATAGTGTATGAACATTTTAATGAGATCAACGTTCTGATCTGCTGTGTCAAGTTCATTGCTTAGAATAGTTTTTTTTTTGTGATGCTAGTAGTTGTATAAATTTGGGATCTATCGCATCCCACAACAATTTGTAATATGTATTTATCGCATAGAATAGGTCCGTTTTTGTAGTATGGGGGATAGTAGATTGACATAGGCTAGTGCTTTTGCTGTTCGTTATGCCTAATCACTTCTTCTTGTTGGCTGACGAAAAGATAATGTGGAGAGTTCTTCCAATATCTTCAACACGCGCATCAGAATTGGATAAGGACGCGCGCAGTCACGTCATGTGAGTGAGAGGTGCTTCGGCAAGCAGCTGGGAGACGGGAATTATAATGATTATATTCAGCCCAAGGCCACTGGCTGCAAAAATATTGCATGTGATTTTTTTTAGGTGGGCATTACGGCCATACATGCAGACGGGAAATTCTAGGTATTATCAAGAGCTTCTCAATTGTGAAAGAGAGACTGATAAAGTCTGTACAGTCTTTTCACGACACTTTTCTTTCAAATCATCATTCGAGTCGAATCATGCAGCCTTAAGATGTATTAAACATATAAAAAATATAACTCAACGTTTGTAGAACTACTAAAGTTACATTAATAACTCTAAATTAATCTTCGTTAACCCGCTCAACACAGAATCGTGCGCACTCCCTCAAATCGTTTGGAGAAAAGATCCTTTCTATTTTATTCAGCTTTTTAAATTTGTATTCTTCATGCTATAAAATTATATGAAATAATTCCACGGAATTCTAAGCAAATCTTGTCTGCTAAATGATCTATCTAATCCACTACTGTTACTACAGACCTCTGCTATATGATCTAGTGTATCCCACAGCCATATGTCACAGCCAGATCAGGACCTAACATAACGACAACTCAGAGTATACTATTCTGTTCTTCTTAAATAGACATTTCCTTCCTATCATACTTCCTGTCTAAAATAAATAATGGATTTATTGTGAAGTTGTAGGCTTTATGACACAGATGTATACCATTTCTAAACTCTAGATGTTTCAAAAGGTCTTCATAGGTGGCTTGTAGACTGTGTGTGGAAGCCAGGAGATGATTAATGTGTTTATGTTCATTAACGGGACAATTACCGTGAGACCGGCAGGACAATCACCGGCTGACAAAATTGCATGACCGCCCCAGCCCTAATACAGACACTCCAAAAAACGGATTTCCAATAGCTTTCAAACATACCTGACCCAGAATGGACCCTGGACCACCTTTAGAAGTCTGAAACATTACTGTATAGAACTGTTCACTACAGACCTGTTAGTGTTACTGTCCAATACAGACCTGTTAGTGTTACTGTCCACTACAGACCTCTGTTAGTGTTACTGTTACTACAGACCTCTGTTAGTGTTACCGTCCACTACAGACCTCTGTTAGTGTTACCGTCCACTACAGACCTCTGTTAGTGTTACTGTCCACTACAGACCTGTTAGTGTTACTGTCCACTACAGACCTGTTAGTGCTACTGTCCACTACAGACCTGTTAGTGTTACTGTCCACTACAGACCTGTTAGTGTTACTGCAGAGGTCTAATCTCCAGTGCCCTATTCTGCTCACTGATCCCACTGGGAGATATGTTGAATCAACTCACATTGCAGAGACTAGTGCCAACTCAATGCATCAGGGTTTTTCCTGATCCTGTCACCTTGCCAAGGAAAAATCATGTCCCTATTAAGCCCAACCATCTTATCGCAAATCATCCAAGTTCATAATTCTGACCTGGTCCTAAGGTTCCCCGGGCTGGGCGGACCGTCGTAGACAGACAGCAGGTCAAAGTCTTCCTCTAGAGCGAAACCTTGGAACACCAGCTGTATCCTGTTGTGTTCTGCTGCCAGGATCACCCACGTACAGTTGGCATAGTTGGGGTAACCGTACGGGTAGCCAGGGCTCTCTATCGTACCGTTGGGGCTCTGGAGAGAATAACTGCAGTTCTGAGCTGTTGGGGGGAAAGGGAGAAGGGGGGGGGGGGGGGGGGGTGAATGGAGAGAGGGAGAACATGTGGTTAGCAAAGTAGACTGAGCAACAAGTAACATTAAAGGGGATATTTGCAAGTTCAAACACCAACAAAGTGGACACCCCACTACTGTTTTGGTAAACAGCTGGAGAAATGTAACCATTGAAATTCACACACAGAAGCTAACAAACAGATGGCTAGTGCATCACTACTGCCTTCATGAGACCTAGTACTAGATGCAGAAATGCTGTGGCTGTCTGTCAGTGATGCAGAAATGCTGTGGCTGTCTGTCAGTGATGCAGAAATGCTGTGGCTGTCTCTGTCAGTGATGTAGAAATGCTGTGGCTGTCTGTCAGTGATGCAGAAATGCTGTGGCTGTCTCTGTCAGTGATGCAGAAATGCTGTGGCTGTCTCTGTCAGTGATGCAGAATTGCTGTGGCTGTCTGTCAGTGATGCAGAAATGCTGTGGCTGTCTGTCAGTGATGCAGAAATGCTGTGGCTGTCTCTGTCAGTGATGTAGAAATGCTGTGGCTGTCTGGCAGTGGTGCAGAAATGCCTTGGCTTTCTTGGTCTGTGATACACAAACACCTTGGCTTTCTTGGTCTGTGATACACAAACACCTTGGCTTTCTCAGTCAGTGGTGCAGAAATGCCTTTGATCTCTCTATTAGTGGTGCAGAAAGCCAAGGTATTTCTGCATCCCTGACTGAGTATAAGCGGTGCTTCTTGAGTATGCCTCGTTACATTACAAGCATAGGCACAGGCATGTGCACAAACACAGGTATCCACACACATACACTACCAGTCAATTTTTGGGTCACTTAGAAATAACCTTGTTTTCCATGAAAACGTACATGAAATTAGTTGCAAAATGAATAGGAATTATAGTCAAGATGTTGACAAGGTTATAAATAATGATTTTTAATTTAAATAATAATTGTGTCCTTCAAATTTTGCTTTCGTAAAATAATCTTCCATTTGCTGCAATTACAGCCTTGCAGACCTTTGGCATTCTAGTTGTCAATTTGTTGAGGTAATGTGAAGAGATTTTACCCCATGCTTCCTGAAGCACCACCCACAAATTGGATTGGCTTGATGGGGGACTTTTTACATACCATACGGTGAAGCTGCTCCCACAACTGCTCAATAGGGTTGAGACCTGGTGACTGTGCTGACCACTCCTTTATAGACAGAAAACCAGCTGACCGCTTCTTCCCTAAATAGTTACTGCATAGTTTGGAGCTGTGCTTTGGATCATTGCCCTGTTGTAGGAGGACATTGGCTCCAATTAATTAAGCGCCGTTCACAGGGTATGGCATGGTGTTGCAAAATGAAGTGATAGCCTTCCTTCTTCAAGATCCCATTTACGTTATACAAATATCCCACTTTACCACCACTAGAGCACACCCAGATCCATCACATTGCCTCCACCATGCTTGACAGATGTTGCAAGATGCCGTCAAAGGGGACGAACCCGGGGATCAGGAGCGGACCGGTCACCCCTGCTGATGTGCGAGAATCTGTCACGCCAACTGAGGCACTGGAACCTGTCAAGTCAGCTGGGGTGCGGGAACCTAACAGATCGGTTGAGGCAGGGGAGCCTGGCGATCTGGCTGAGGCATGAGAGCCTGACGAGCCGGTGGAAGCAGGGGAGCCTGATAAGCCGGCTGAGGCATGAGAGCCTGACGAGCTGGGAGAGGCAGGGGAGCCTGGCGAACTGGCTGAGGCAGGGGAGCCTGGCGAACTGGCTGAGGCATGAGAGCCTGACGAGCCGGCTGAGGCATGAGAGCCTGACGAGCCGGCTGAGGCATGAGAACCTGATGAGCTAGCTGAGGCAAGGGAGCCTGACGAGCTGGCTGAGGCATAAGAACCTGACGAGCCGGCTGAGGCATGAGAACCTGACGAGCTGGCTGAGGCATGAGAACCTGATGAGCTACCTGAGGCAGGGGAGGCTGGCGAGCAGGCTGAGGCATGAGAACCTGACGAGCTGGCAGAGGCATGAGAACCTGACGAGCTAGCTGAGGCAGGGGAGCCTGGCGAACTGGCTGAGGCAGGGGAGCCTGACGAGCTGGCTGAGGCAGGGGAGCCTGACGAGCTGGCTGAGGCATGAGAACCTGACGAGCCGCCTGAGGCATGAGAACCCGACAAGCTGGCTGAAGCATGACAACCTGACGAGCTGGCTGAGGCATGAGAACCTGACGAGCCGGCTGAGGCAGGGGAAACCTGACGAGCTAGCTGAGGCAGGGGAGCCTGGCGAACTGGCTGAGGCATGAGAGCCTGGCAAACTGGCTGAGGCATGAGAGCCTGAAGCAGTTCCTGGACCCAACATCATTACTCTGACACAAAAAAATTAAATAAAAAAGCACCCTGATGCTTCCCTTAGGTGAGGTGTTATTCTGTAACGAGTGCGCTGAGATTCGGGAAGCAAGTTCAGGGAGTGTTTTAATAAATAAAAGAAACAATGAAAAAGAACCACAAACAAGGCACCAACATGAAAACAGAGTCAATAACACCTGAGGAAAGAACCAAGGGGAGTGACAGATGGATGGAAGTGACAGAGTCCAGGTGATTGTCATGAGGTGCAGGTGTGCAAGTCGAAGGTGACAGGTGTGCGGGATAATCAGCAGGCTGATGACCTAGAGGCCGTAGATGTAGTATACCTGACATCTGTGAAGGGAGTAGTACAAAGTGAGGTACAAGCTCTTCAGTTTCTTGGCAATTTCTTGCATGGAATAGCCTTCATTTCTCATAACAAGAATAGGCTGATGAGTCTCAGAAGAAAATTATTTGTTTCTGGCCATTTGGAGCCTGTAATCGAAGCCACAAATGCTGATGCTCCAGATACTCAGTCTAAAGAAGGCCAGTTTAATTGCTTCTGTAATTAGAACAACATTTTTCAGCTGTGCTAACATAATTGCCAAAAGGGTTTTCTAATGATCAATTAGACTTTTAAAATGATAAACGTGGATTGGCTAACACAATGTGCCATTGGAACACAGGAGTGACGGTTGCTGATAATGGGCCTCTGTACAACTATGTAGATATTCCATTAAAAATCTGCTGTTTCCAGCTACAATAGTAATTTACAACATTAACAATGTATAAACTGTATTTCTGATCAAATGTATGTTTTTTTAATGGACCAAAAATTAGCTTATCTTTCAAAAACAAGGACATTTCTAAGTGACCCCAAAATGTTGAACGCTAGTGTAGATGATTACACACAAAATTACACACACGACAACATATGACCAAAACAAGCCCCTGGACAATCCCCTTCACAAGCCTCTTGACCAGCACATTGACAAGACACTTGACAAACTTTTGACAATCCCCTTGACGTTGCCCATTGTTAAAACCCTTGACAACCCCTTGACAACCCCCTTGACAAGCTCCTTGACAAACCACTTGAAAATCCCCTTGACAATCTTTTGATAAGCCACTTGAAAATTCCATTGACTATACCCTTCACAAGCCACTTGACAATCCCCTTGACAATCCTCTTGATAAGCCCCTTGAAAATTCCATTGACTATACCCTTCACAAGCCACTTGACAATCCCCTTGACAATCCTCTTGATAAGCCCCTTGAAAATTCCATTGACTATACCCTTCACAAGCTCCTTGACAATCCCCTTGACAATCCTCTTGATAAGCCCCTTGAAAATTCCATTGACTATACCCTTCACAAGCCACTTGACAATCCGCTTGACTATTCCCTTGACAATCCCCTTGACAAGCACCTTGACAATCTCCGTGACAAGCCTCTTGCAAATCCCCTTAACACTCCCATTGACAAGCCCCTTGACAAGCCCCTTGACAACCCCCATGACAAGCTCCATGACAAACCACTTGAAAATCCACTTGACAACCCTTTGATAAGCCACTTGAAAAGCCCCTTGACAATCCCATTCACAAGCCCATTGATAATACCTTTCACAAGCCCCTAGACAATTCCCTTGACAATCCCCTTGACAGGCTCCTTGACAAACCACTTGTCAATCACTTTTACATGCCTCTTGACAATAACCTTGACAAGCCCCTTGAGAACCCACTTGACAAACCACTTGACAAGCCCCTTGACAATCCCCTTGACAAGCACCTTGACAATCCCCTTGACAATCTCCTTGAGAACCCACTTGACAAACCTTTTGACAAGCCCCTTGACAAGCCTATTGAGAAGGCCCTTTACAATCCTCTTGACAGGCCTCTTGACAACCCCCTTGACAAGCCCATTGACAAGACTCTTGGCAATCCTCTTGACAACCCTTTGACAAGCCCCGTGACAAGCCCATTGACAAGCCCCTTGACAAGCCACTTGGCAAGCCAATTGACAATTCCCTTGACAATCCCCTTGACAAGCCTCTTGACAACCCCCTTCACAAACCACATGTCAATCACTTTTACAAGCCTCTTGACAATCCCCTTGACAAGCCTCTTGAAAAGCCCCTTGCTCTTGAATACCACCTTGACAGGCTCCTTGACAAACCATTTGACAATCGCATTGACAAGCCCCTTGACAGGCCAAATGATAATTCCTTGGACAATTCCCAGGACAATCCCCTTCACAAGCCACTTGACAATACCCTTGATAATCCGCTTGACAAGCACCTTGAAAAGCACCTTGACAATCTCCTTGAAAAACCTCTTGACAATGCCCTTAACACTCCCCTTCACAAACCCCTAGACAATCCCTTTGACAAGCTCCATGACAGTCCCCTTGACAACCCCATTGACAAGCCTCATTACAAACCACTTGACAATCCCAATGACAATCCCCTTGACAAGCCTCTTGAGAATCCCCAAGACAAGCACCTTGACAATCCACTTGACAAGCCCTTTTTACAAGCCCCTTGACAATCCCCTTGACAAGCCCCTTGACAATCCACTTGACAAGCCCTTTGACAAGCCCCTTGACAATCTCCTTGACAAGCCACTTGAAAATCCATTTGACAAGCCCCTTGACAAGCCCCTTGACAATCCACTTGACAAGCCCTTTGACAAGCCCCTTGACAATCCCCTTGACAAGCCCCTTGACAATCCACTTGACAAGCCCCTTGACAATCCCCTTGACAATCTCCTTGACAATCCCCTTGACAACCCTTTGACAAGCCCCTTGACAAGCCCCTTAACAAGCCCATTGACAAGCCCATTGACAAGCCCTTTGAGAATACCCCTTGACAATCAATTTGACAATCCCCTTGACAATAACCTTGACTTTCTCTTTGACAACCCTTTAACAATGTCCTTAACACTCCCCTTGACAAGCCCCTTGACCATCCCCTTGACAACCCCATTGACAAGCACCTTGACAATCCCCTTGACAAGCCCCTTGACAGCCCCCTGACAAGCCCCTTCAAAAAACATTTGACAATCTACTTGACAACCCTTTGACAAGCCCCTTGACAAGCCCCTTGAGAATCCCCTTGAGAATCCCCTTGACAAGCCCCTTGAGAATCCCATTGAGAATCCCCTTGAGAAGCCCCTTGACAAGCCCCTTGACAAGCCCCTTGACAATCCCCTTGACAAACCACTTGACAATCAATTAGACAATCCCCTTGACAATAACCTTGACTTTCTCTTTGACAACCCCATTGACAAGCACCTTGACAATCCTCTTGACAGCCCGCTTGACAAGCCCCTTCAAAAAACATTTGACAATTCACTTGACAATCCCCTTGACAATCCCCTTGACAAGCCCCCTGACTACCCTTTGACAAGCTCCTTGACAAAACACGTCAATCACTTTTACATGCCTCTTGACAATCCCTTTGACAACCCTTCGACAACCATTTTGACCAATATCCTTGACAATCCCCTTGACAAGCCCATTGCCAAGACCCTTGACAATCCACTTGACAACTCCCTGGACAAGTTCCATGACAAACCACCTGACTGCCCCCTTGACAAGCCCCCTGACAATCCCCTTGACAATCGCCTTGACAACCCTTTGACAAGCCCATTGCCAATCCCCTTGACAAGCCTTTTTGACAATCCTCATCACAAGCCTCTTGACAAGCCCGTTGACTAGCCCCTTGAAAATTGTCTTGACAAGCCTTCTTGACAACCCCCTTGACAAGCCTCTTGACAAGCTCCTTTACAATCCACTTGACAATCCCATTGACAAGCCCCTTGACAAGCCCCTTGACATGCCCCTTGACAATCCCCTTCACTAGCCCCTTGACAATCCCCTTGACAAGCCCCTTGACAAGCCCCTTGACAACCCCCTTGACAACCCCCTTGTCAAGCCCCTTGACAACCTCCTTGACAATCCCCTTGACAACCCCCTTGACCACCCCCTTGACAATCCCCTTGACAATCCCCTTGACAACCCCCTTGACAACCCCCTTGACAATCCCCTTGACAACCCCCTTGACAATCCCCTTGACAACCCCCTTGACAACCCCCTTGACAATCCCCCCGTGTCACCACAACATATCACCATTTATCTAGCTCCAGGCAATTAATATTGGAGTGTTGTAACATACCACAATCACTATGTATCTATTGGCAGGCCATTAGCATTGGATTGCTATAACATGCCATTATCACCTTGTATCTAGCAGCAGGCAATTAGCATTGTAATGCTATAACATGCCATTATCACCTTGTATCTAGCAGCAGGCAATTAGCATTGAAATGCTATAACATACAGTACCGTAATCACCATGTATCTAGCAGCAGGCTATTAGCATTGGAGTTCTACTCGCTAGCCCTCCCACCACTTTACACACTCCATCTATTTATAAACCTCCACGGACACGCTTTTTTCCATCAACCGTCATGATGCGATTATCCAGTCCCTCGGGCAATGGTTGAGGGGATTGTGATCTCTCCTTGTCGTCGGAAAGAGATACCCCACCAAGGTTAATAATGTCAAAGTTCATTTGCACTGAGAATAGTCAATTCCCACGCAGCCACACATGTGGGCCCCGGGGAACTGTCAGTCAACGGTCGTCACGGTGACCAAGCAACAGACGACGAAAGGAAAGGAGACAGGGTCTGACTCCCAAATGTCCCCGTATTCCCTATGGGGTATACTACTTCAGGCAAACCTGGTACAACCCTGGTACATAGGGAATAAGGTGCTGTTTGGGATGCAAAAAAATGAATCTAAGGGGAGGTGGAATCTAAGGAGGGGTGGAATCTAAGGGGAGGGGGTGGAATCTAAGGGGAGGTGGAATCTAAAGAGGGGGTGGAATCTAAGGGGAGGTGGAATCTAAGGAGGGGGTGGAATCTAAGGGGAGGTGGAATCTAAGGAGGGGGTGGAATCTAAGGAGAGGTGGAATCTAAGGGGAGGTGTAATCTAAGGGGTGGAATCTAAGGGGGGGTGGAATCGAAGGGGAGGAATCTAAGGGGGGGGTGGAATCTAAGGAGGGGTGGAATCTAAGGGGAGGTGGAATCTAAGGGGTGGAATCTAAGGGGAGGTGGAATCTAAGGAGGGGTGGAATCTAAGGAGGGGTGGAATCTAAGGGGAGGTGGAATCTAAGGAGGGGGTGGAATCTAAGGGGAGGTGGAATCTAAGGGGAGGTGGAATCTAAGGGGAGGGGGTGGAATCTAAGGGGAGGTGGAATCTAAGGGGGGGGTGGAATCTAAGGGGAGGTGGAATCTAAGGGGAGGGGGTGGAATCTAAGGGGAGGTGGAATCTAAGGGGAGGTGGAATCTAAGGGGAGGGGGTGGAATCTAAGGGGAGGTGGACTCTAAGGGGAGGTGGAATCTAAGGGGGGGGGGGTGGAATCTAAGGAGGGGTGAAATCTAAGGAGGGGTGGAATCTAAGGGGAGGTGGAATCTAAGGGGGGGTGGAATCTAAGGAGGGGTGGAATCTAAGGGGAGGTGGAATCTAAGGGGAGGTGGAATCTAAGGGGAGGGGGTGGAATCTAAGGGGAGGTGGAATCTAAGGGGAGGTGGAATCTAAGGGGGGGGGGGTGGAATCTAAGGAGGGGTGGAATCTAAGGAGGGGTGGAATCTAAGGGGAGGTGGAATCTAAGGGGGGGGTGGAATCTAAGGAGGGGTGGAATCTAAGGGGAGGTGGAATCTAAGGGGAGGTGCAATCTAAGGGGAGGTGGAATCTAAGGGGAGGTGGAATCTAAGGGGAGGTGGAATCTAAGGGGGGGGGGTGGAATCTAAGGAGGGGTGGAATCTAAGGGGAGGTGGAATCTAAGGGGGGGGGGGGTGGAATCTAAGGGGTGGAATCTAAGGAGGGGTGGAATCTAAGGGGAGGTGGAATCTAAGGGGTGGAATCTAAGGGGGTGTGACATCTAAGGGGGGTAGAATCTAAGGGGGGTGGAATCTAAGGGGTGGAATCTAAGGAGGGGTGGAATCTAAGAGGAGGTGGAATCTAAGGAGGGGTGGAATCTAAGGAGGGGTGGAATCTAAGGGCACATGAACAGGGTAAACTCATCCCCAGGGTAAACTCATCCCCAGGCTATAAGCCGGCTGGCTCCTCATGTACACTACATAGAGAACAGGGTAAACTCATCCCCAGGGTAAACTCATCCCCAGAATAAACTCATCCCCAGGATAAACTCATCCCCAGGATAAACTCATCCCCAGGCTATGAGCCGGCTGGCTCCTCATATACACTACATAGAGAACAGGGTAAACTCATCCCCGGGGTAAACTCATCCCCAGGCTATAAGCCGGCTGGCTCCTCATATACACTACATAGAGAAAAGGGTAAACTCATCCCCAGGATAAACTCATCCCCAGGCTATAAGCCGGCTGGCTCCTCATATACACTACATAGAAAACAGGGCAAACTCATCCCCAGGATAAACTCATCCCCAGGGTAAACTCATCCCCAGGGTAAACAGGTAATGGTAGAACTGGAATATTAGGCTACACTATAATATATGCATACAGTATTGACTTAGTCCCCAAAATATATTCCCCTTTCAACAATACAAAGTAGAGCAGAGAAAGGGAGGGAATAAGAACAGAGAGAGAGAGAGAGAACTACAAAATCCTATTTATGCAATTTTATGCTTTCCAAATGGCACCCTATTGGTGGAAAGTAGTGCACTATGAAAGGAGAAATAGGTCCATTTGGAAGGCATTACAAGCTGTTGTTCTGCCTTCCTTTGTTACGCTCAGACACGGATGTGAATTTCAATGGCGGATGATTAAAATGCATTTCGGAAAGCCAAATCGGAGGACATCTGTCATGTGAATAGCCCATATTATTCATTTAAAAAAAACAATTAAATAAGCAAATGAAACAGCAAGGAAAAGACAATTTTAGCATGTTTGCTCATCCATAGCATGACAAAGAGTGTGTCACAAATGGCCCCTTATTCCATGTATTCCCTATTGGCCCTGGTCGAAAGAAGTGCACTACAAAGGATACAGGGTGCCAGTTGGGAAACAACCCAAATATGCCATTGTTGGAGACTAATGAGATATGAAAGCTTTATTGGTACTGTAGAATGTACAGTGAATTAGGAAAGTATTCAGACCACTTGACGTTTTCCACATTTTGTTACTTTACAGCCTTATTCTAAAAATGGATTAAATTAATGTTTTTTCCACATCAATCTACACACAATACCTCATAATGACGAAGTGAAAACAGGCTTTTATAAATGTTTTCAAATGTATTATAAATAAAAAATAAAAAATCCTAATTTGCATAACTATTCATACCCTTTGCTATGAAACACGAAATTGAGCTCAGCTGCATCCTGTTATCATTGATCATCCTTGAGATGTTTCTACAACTTGATTGGAGTCCACCTGTGGTAAATGTAATTAATTGGACATGATTTGGAAAGGCACACACCTGTCTATATAAGGTCCCACAGTTGACAGTGCATCTGGGGTAGGGTTACAACAAAATTCTGCAGCATTGAAGGTCCCTAAGAACACAGTGGCCTCCATCATTCTTAAATGGAAGAAGTTTGGAACCACAAAGACTCTTCCTAGAGCTTGCCGCCCGACCTAACTGAGCAATTAGGGGTGAAGGGCTAGGGAGGTGACCAAGAATCCGATGATCATGCTGACAGAGTTCCAGTTTTATTGTGGAGATGGGAGAACCTTCCAGAAGTACAACCATCTCTGCAGCACCCAACCAAACAGGCATTTATGGTGGAGTGGCCAGACTGAAACCACTCCTCAGCAAAAGGCACAACAGTCAGATTGGAGTTTGCCAAATGGCACCTAAAGGGCTCTCAGACCATGAGAAACAAGATTATTTGGCCTGAATGCCAAGCGTCACTTCTGGAGGAAACCTGGCACCATCCCTATGGTGAAGCATGGTGGTGGCAGCATCACGTCTGGAGGAAACCTGCCACCATCCCTATGGTGAAGCATGTTGGTGGCAGCATCACGTCTGGAGGAAACCTGGCACCATCCCTACGGTGAAGCATGGTGGTGGCAGCATCAATCTGCAGAGAAGAATGGGAGAAACTCCCCAAATACAGGTGTGCCCAGCTTGTAACACCATACCCAAGAAGAATCAATGCTGTAATCGCTGCCAAAGATGTTTCAACAAAGTACTGCTTAATGGGCCTGAATACTTATGTAAATGTGATATTTCCATATTTTTTTCTATGTCAATCTGCAAAAAGTTCCAAAAACCTTTTTTTGCTTTGTCATTATGAGGTATGTGTGCAGATTAATTGGGGGGGGGGGGGGGACTATTTAATCCATTTTAGAATAAGTATGTCACGTAACAAATTGTGTAAAAAGTCAAGTGGTTTGAATACTTTTCCGAGGGCTCTGTAAATATGGATTATACCAAGGCATTTTGTCTTATACAAACACAATACATCCTTGGAAACTTGGGAAACAGTGTGATGTTCTTCAATACAACGTGGGTTTTTTTCAGCGCTGCACAAACATACCTAATTTCCCTAATCAGCTAATCATCATGTTGTTGATTAGTTAAAGGGAAGGACTGAAGAAAACTCTGGGAATATACATTGGCCTATTATCATTCATTTCAATCTTTCAAGGTACAGTCTTGCTACCTGTGCCTCCCTTCAGCTCAGGGATGGAGGTGGGGGCCACAATAAAATCTGAACTAATCATGAGGGGCCGTACTTGCCCCTAATTTTAAAGCAATTCTTCTCATTTTGCCACAGGGAAGAGAGTAACAAGAGCTGTTTGTCACCTATGTTCATGCTATTCTACACATTTTTCTATAAGCTGGAGAGAAATCTTTGCAGTTTTTAATATGATATCTGAGTGAGACTGACTAACAACATCAATGGGGGCCCTCTGGGAGGTAAATTTGACCACGATTACTACGAGGAAATTGATCGGAGGGCGGTCAGCTCTAGCCGCACCTAGCCCAGTCCATCAGTTATCCAACAGGAAGTTAAAGCACAGAATGAATTCTTGTTTTTAAGAACATTGAGGCAGATTTCAATCTGAAAATCTTTCCCCACCTACAGTATAAAAATAGGTAAGGAAGATAGCTGCCTATGGAACACCCAGGGATAACCTCAGTACGGCTGAAGAGGGATGCTGCACATACACACAGATCGTTTAGCATTTCTGCCACGCCGGGGAGTGTGTGGACGCAAAGCACCAGGCGCCGGCAGAAAAGAAATCCCGATATGACACACAACAACACACTGTTTGTTGTCTTTCGTCCAGTTCTAGCATGGCACACTGGGGCAGGGGTGAAATAGAGAGGAGAGGAGAGGAGAGGGGAGAAGAGAGGGGAGGGGAAGGGAGAGGAGAGGAGAGGAGAGGAGAGGAGAGGAGAGGAGAGGAGAGGAGGAGAGGAGAGGAGAGGAGAGGGGAGGGGAGGGGAGAGGAGAGGAGAGGAGAGGAGAGGAGAGGAGAGGAGAGGAGAGGAGAGGAGAGGAGAGGGAGGGGAGGGGAGAGGAGAGGAGAGGAGAGGAGAGGAGAGGAGAGGAGAGGAGAGGAGAGGAGAGGAGAGGAGAGGAGAGGAGAGGAGAGGAGAGGAGAGGGAAAAGTGTCATCTTCTATTTTTTAGGAGGATAAAAACCCAATCCAGTGGGCGTGTTTCCATCAGGCCTGAACATTGTTGACTCCTCAGAGAGATTCTGTCTGGCAGAAATCAGACCCACTTTTAGCTTTTCGAGGACCTAGAGTGCATACTTTACACCTGCAAATGAACCCAGACGACTTGAAACGCCCTAGACACAGTTCCATTTAGTTCAGCAACAGTGAAGCTAACTCCAATGCAGAAGTGTTTGTGTGGAATAATTTCTAAAAATGTCTCAGGTCCTTTTACAAAAGTCAAAGGTGGGAAACACATAAAACACAGGAGAAGCCCATACCTACGGTACATCACACATACACAGGAAACCCTCTGAGATACATCACACAGACACAGGAGAAGCCCATACCTACGGTACATCACACAGACACAGGAAACCCTCTGAGATACATCACACAGACACAGGAAACCCTCTGAGATACATCACACAGACACAGGAGAAGCCCATACCTACAGTACATCACACAGACACAGGAGGAGCCCATACCTACAGTACATCACACAGACACAGGAGGAGTCCATACCTACAGTACATCACACAGACACAGGAGGAGCCCATACCTACAGTACATCACACAGACACAGGAGAAGCCCATACCTACAGTACATCACACAGACACAGGAGGAGTCTATACCTACAGTACATCACACAGACACAGGAGGAGTCCATACCTACAGTACATCACACAGACACAGGAGGAGCCCATACCTACAGTACATCACACAGACACAGGAGGAGCCCATACCTACAGTACATCACACAGACACAGGAAACCCTCTGAGATACATCACACAGACACAGGAGGAGCCCATACCTACAGTACATCACACAGACACAAAAAACCCTCTGAGATACATCACACAGACACAGGAGAAGCCCATACCTACAGTACATCACACAGACACAGGAGAAGCCCATACCTACAGTACATCACACAGACACAGGAAACCCTCTGAGATACATCACACAGACACAGGAAACCCTCTGAGATACATCACACAGACACAGGAGGAGCCCATACCTACAGTACATCACACAGACACAGGAGGAGCCCATACCGACAGTACATCACACAGACACAGGAGGAGCCCATACCTACAGTACATCACACAGACACAGGAGGAGCCCATACCTACAGTACATCACACAGACACACGAGGAGTCCATACCTACAGTACATCACACAGACACAGGAGGAGTCCATACCTACAGTACATCACACAGACACAGGAGGAGCCCATACCTACAGTACATCACACAGACACAGGAAACCCTCTGAGATACATCACACAGACACAGGAGGAGCCCATACCTACAGTACATCACACAGACACAGGAGGAGCCCATACCTACAGTACATCACACAGACACAGGAGGAGTCCATACCTACAGTACATCACACAGACACAGGAGGAGTCCATACCTACAGTACATCACACAGACACAGGAGGAGTCCATACCTACAGTACATCACACAGACACAGGAGGAGTCCATACCTACAGTACATCACACAGACACAGGAGGAGTCCATACCTACAGTACATCACACAGACACAGGAGGAGCCCATACCTACAGTACATCACACAGACACAGGAGGAGCCCATACCTACAGTACATCACACAGACACAGGAGGAGTCCATACCTACAGTACATCACACAGACACAGGATGAGCCCATACCTACAGTACATCACACAGACACATTAAAGGAAAAGAGACTAAAGTGAATAATCATGTCAATTTGAATTTCGAGTGAACTGTCGCTTTAAGAGACTAAAATGACAGAAATGACCCCAGAAAGAGGTCAAACTCCCCTGTTTCCAGGTCTTCTGTGTAAACTTCTTTCCAGACCAGTCAATGCCATTGATGTATATAAACCCTGGTTTCCTGATGCTATGTATTGGCCAATCAGCGGCTTTGAAGACACATTTGTCGGCCATATTGGCACTTTCTTTTATTTTTATAAAGATATGCACATTTTTGCTTCTATAGGGCTCACCTGTAAAATATCAATTGGTCTCGGAGTGCCTTCCCTGTCAAGATAAAGGTCAAATAAAACGTAAAAAATAAAAGCAGTCCTCCATAAGAATGAATGGAAATATACAGTTTTCATAATTAAATGTTTTTAGGACAAAATTACATGTATTTATTTATGTTTATGTAGTTGTCGTGGAGCCAGTAACATTCGGACATTCAATACATTCTACTTTAAAGGAAAATATTCTTTTAATTTGGTATTTGGATATTTATCTCACATAATATAATTAAAAAGTATCCATTAAGGTGTCTGTAATAGAATAAATGGAGCAAAACATAACACAGTTATATTGTAATGTTGTTAATGACTTTTTTCTCTCCTTGCAGTGGATAAGACATATGAACTACAACTCCCAGATGCCCCAGCCTCAATACCAGAACCCTGGGAAGATATCAACATGTCATTTAAATAATAATGAACATCTTGTATTGGTTTTCCTGTATCTGCATGAATTGTTAAAAAACAAACTCCACTGTACTGTTTGTTTGTACAGGATACACATGTTATACAACGTCCAACGAAATCCTAACTTCCAAGTTCCTTACTTCTGAGCCCTTTCCAAACAATGCAGAATTAAAATGAAAATTAGCTAAATAAATATGATAAATAAAAGGAAAGAAAAAAGCTTCTGAAGTTTTTTAATTTCCACTTTGACATAGTTGTCTTGACTTGCCCTTACGAAAAATGCATCAACCCCCCCAAAAAATGTATTTAAAATCCACATATATACATATATATAATATTAACAGAAATTTCATGTTGCTGCTGGATTATTTTCCTGCTTTAGCAAACTGGCTCAAATTAAGATCCTACATCTGGCAAATGGCAAATGGCAAATTTAGCCAACATTATTATTTTTTTTTACCAAGGACAGGAGTTTACAGATTTTTGTTCCAGCCATACAAATAATGATGGTCTTAATTGGGACGGCAGGTAGTCTAGTGTTTAGAGCGTTGGACTAGTAATAACCGAAAGGTTGCTAGATCAAATCCCCGAGCTGACAAGGTAAAATTCTGTCGTTCTGCCCCTGAACAAGGCAGTTAACCTCCACTGTTCCTAGACTGTCATTGTAAAATAAGAATTGGTTCTTAACTGACTTGCTTAGTGAAATAAATCATAACTATAGACCAAAGACAAGCTGGGTAGGATTAAAAAAGTTGCACACCCTGGGGCAGAAATCACGCATGTCTGTATACTAGAATATACTAGAATGAGCTTTGTTGTAGAGAATAACATCTGTGTATTATACTTCTATCTTTTATCTACCACTGCTGAATAAACTCAGGTAATTAATTTAATTTAATTTTAATTAATTTATTAATTTAATTGACAACCAGCGGCATTAACATGAAATAATGTCATATCAGCTGACAGTAACTTGATCGGAGGGCAGTCAGCTCTCCTCTCCTCTCCTCTTCTCTAACTGTCATGACCTGTAATAATAAGGTCATAACACTGTCATGACATGTTGTGACATACTTGTTGTGTTATTTTAAGGCTGGTTATGACACCTACATAAGAGTGTCAAAACAAACCACACAAGAAAAAACATTCCATTACATCACAGCCTCCTCATAGATTTTTTTAATTGACCATGTTAAATTATCGTTGTTATTGGGCACACATTGATGTCAGACATGCACCTGCCTCGGTGCTCTGTTTCTGATGACTGGGATGAATGTAGGAGCAGATTTCAGGAGCAGGACACCCTCTATTAGACTGATGACTGGGATGAATGTAGGAGCAGATTTCAGGAGCAGGACAAGACACCCTCTATTAGACTGATGACTGGGATGAATGTAGGAGCAGATTTCAGGAGCAGGATACCCTCTATTAGACTGATGACTGGGATGAATGTAGGAGCAGATTTCAGGAGCAGGACAAGACACCCTCTATTAGACTGATGACTGGGATGAATGTAGGAGCAGATTTCAGGAGCAGGACAAGACACCCTCTATTAGACTGATGACTGGGTTGAATGTAGGAGCAGATTTCAGGAGCAGGACAAGACACCCGCTATTAGACTGATGACTGGGATGAATGTAGGAGCAGATTTCAGGAGCAGGACAAGACACCCTCTATTAGACTGATGACTGGGATGAATGTAGGAGCAGATTTCAGGAGCAGGACAAGACACCCTCTATTAGACTGATGACTGGGATGAATGTAGGAGCAGATTTCAGGAGCAGGACAAGACACCCTCTATTAGACTGATGACTGGGATGAATGTAGGAGCAGATTTCAGGAGCAGGACAAGACACCCGCTATTAGACTGATGACTGGGATGAATGTAGGAGCAGATTTCAGGAGCAGGACAAGACACCCTCTATTAGACTGATGACTGGGATGAATGTAGGAGCAGATTTCAGGAGCAGGACAAGACACCCTCTATTAGACTGATGACTGGGATGAATGTAGGAGCAGATTTCAGGAGCAGGACAAGACACCCTCTATTAGACTGATGACTGGGATGAATGTAGGAGCAGATTTCAGGAGCAGGACAAGACACCCGCTATTAGACTGATGACTGGGATGAATGTAGGAGCAGATTTCAGGAGCAGGACAAGACACCCTCTATTAGACTGATGACTGGGATGAATGTAGGAGCAGATTTCAGGAGCAGGACAAGACACCCTCTATTAGACTGATGACTGGGATGAATGTAGGAGCAGATTTCAGGAGCAGGACAAGACACCCTCTATTAGACTGATGACTGGGATGAATGTAGGAGCAGATTTTAGGAGCAGGACAAGACACCCTCTATTAGACTGAGGACTGGGATGAATGTAGGAGCAGATTTTAGGAGCAGGACAAGACACCCTCTATTAGACTCATGACTGGGATGAATGTAGGAGCAGATTTCAGGATCAGGACAAGACACCCTCTATTAGACTGATGACTGACATAAGGACATGTACGTGATAGGCCTATCTGCCTGATATGATTATGATGGTCATAATGCTTCATGACATTGTATGTTCTACTAGTTGTTTAAAATGTGATGAACAAAATATTGTAAAGTGTTCCATACATACAACAACACAAAGGACTTAAGAAACAAACTTTCAAACAAAAGGAAACATCTTGGCTGGGATTTTTTTATTTGAAATTAATGTGGGTTTTGACACTCTTCCCATAACCAGCCATAAAATAACGCAATGTAGGTCACAACAGTTGTAAATATATGGGTCATGATATAACAGTGTTACGACCATATTATGGTGGGTTATGTCAGCCGCTATGACATATTATGACATGGTTATGACCGTGTCATAATGGTTTATGACACTGGGTGTCAAGTAAAGTGTTTCCTGTGACTAAACTCCTGGGATAGGTTGATTTTCCAGGAGGACGAGAAGTTCCCACGTTCTGTACATCTGTCTGGGTGGACGGGATGCGTTTCAACCTGGGGAGAACATGACAGAAACAGAAAGCCACAGGGCGGGGGGAAATGAACCTCACTGCGAAAATGTCAGTGATGGTTCAAGTTGCTGAGAATCACAACTACCTTTAATAATGTTCAGGTATCTAGCATCACTCATCTCATATGTAAAAACTGCACTCCACACTTTTCTACGGTAGCTTAGTTTTCATTTTGCATCACCCATTTCATATGTATATACTGTGTTATATTCTATACTACACCACTGACTGTTAAACAGCCATCACCAGCACATCAGAGGCTGCTGCCTGTAGACATAGATTAGGAATCACTGGCCACTTGAATAATGTTTCCGTGTCTTGCATTACTCATCTCATATATATGTATAAATGGTACTCTATACTCTTCTACGGTATCTTAGTCACTTGAATTGTGTGTAAAAATTGCATCACCCATGTCATATGTACAGTGCTTCCTCCTTTAGAAGTTGCATCAGACTACATCACACATTGCAGGCTGCCTCTGAATTCTATGGCACATTATTTAATTGTCAGACATTTTTTACGTTAATGCAGGTTACTGCTAGTTTGACCACCAGAGGGCAACTTTGAGAAGCATTTGATAGTCTCCCATTTTGGAATTACTAGAGTTTTTATTTTTTATTTTATTTTAAAACCTTTTTTTTGTAATAACATAGTATATGGGATAGATTTTAAGAAATGTGGCTTCATTAATTTTATTAATATTATTGTGTTTCTATTCCAAGAAAAACAAAAAACGAAAGCCTCAGGGTGTCCATTAGGATGGAATGGAAAATATGGCGCTGTACAACGTGATGGTTGGGAGTAGGCTACAGGAGGATTCTAAATTAATTTCTAAGGGGCATAACATTTCCACACCCGAAACGGTGCTGAAATACATGTCCACAGCGGGAAGGCTATATATAATGATATTTTGGAGATGTTTTATTTTTCTTTTAAATGACAGTGAGCAATTGTAATCTGAATGAAGGCCAACATTATATTTCTAAGGCCAAAATACAGCCCTGCTAATTACCATACATTGTACAATGTGTGATTTAAAAAGTATTTTCCAGTAAGGAATGATTTGTTAACCTGTTGGATCTCTGGGGGCGCTATTTCATTTTTGGATAAAAAACGTTCCCGTTTTAAGCGCGATATTTTGTCACGAAAAGATGCTCGACTATGCATATTCTTGACCGTTTTGGAAAGAAAACACTCTGAAGTTTCAGAATCTGCAAAGATTTTGTCTGTAAGTGCCCCAGAACTCATTCTACAGGCGAAACCAAGATGATGCATCACCCAGGAATTAGCAGAATTTCTGAAGCTCTGTTTTCCATTGTCTCCTTATATGGCTGTGATTGCGCAAGGAATGAGCCTACACTTTCTGTCGTTCGCCCAAGGTCTTAGCAGCATTGTGACGTATTTGTAGGCATATCATTGGAAGATTGACCATAAGAGACTACATTTTCCAAGTGTCCGCCTGGTGTCCTGCGTCGAATTCGGTGCGCAATTGCCAGCTGCTTCCACTTTACCATTTGATTCAGGGGAGAAAGCATGTGTCCAAGAACGATGTATCAATGAAGAGATATGTGAAAAACACCTTGATGATTGATTCTAAACAGCGTTTGCCATGTTTTCAGTCGATATTATGGAGTTAATTTGGAAAAAAGTTCGCGTTTTGAGGACTGAATTTTCGGGTTTTTTTTGGTAGCCAAATGTGATGTATAAAACGGAGCTATTTCTAATACACAAAGAATCTTTTTGGAAAAACTGAGCATCTGCTATCCAACTGAGAGTATCCTCATTGAAAACATCAGAAGTTCTTCAAAGGTAAATGATTTTATTTGAAGGCTTTTATGTTTTTGTTGAAATGTTGCGTGCTGGATGCTAACGCTAATGCTAACGCTAAATCCTTTGTTTGCTAGCTACTGTTACACAAATTATTGTTTTCCTATGGTTGAGAAGCATATTTTGAAAATCTGAGATGACAGTTTTGTTTACAAAAGGCTAAGCTTGCGAGATGGCATATTTATTTCATTTCATTTGCGATTTTCATGAATAGTTAACGTTGCGTTATGGTAATGAGCTTGAGTCTGTATTCCTGATACCGGATCCGGTATGGGGAGTTCCAAGAGGTTAAGTACAGAAATATTGGAACAAAGTTGTCTAAAGAAGGTTAACTGATAATTATTCCCATAGTAATTCCTTATGGATGCATAACTAAATAAACATGAGCATTTTGAAAGAGTTTTAATAATGATAATATGCATAAAGACTTTGATGAAAAAATTATGTTATGCTGTTTTGAGTTAGAAATATAACACTTCAGACTACTAAGCATTTAAAACATTGCAGGTAGGGAGACGCTCACACCTACAGTGGATATAAAGAGTCTATTGTCCTGCTAATCAGGCTACGAGATTTTGAAAACCTGTTTTCAAAATGCCACCAGCTGTCCATCCCCACTGTAAATAACAACACAGCATGTTGCTTACATAGGATTGGAGGATATTTCTGTAATTCAGTGATATTTATTCACATAGTAATTCCTTATGGATCCATAACTAAATAAACATCGTCATTTTGAAAGAGTATTTTTTACTTTTTTTAATCTCTCCTGTGGATTTCTGATGACGCGACAAACAAACATCGGTATTTTGGGTATAAAAATAATCTTTATGGAACAAAAGGAATATTTGCTGTGTAACTGGGAGTCTCGTGAGTGAAAACATCCGAAGATCATCAAAGGTAAACGGTTAATTTGATTGCTTTTCTGATTTTCGTGACCAAGCTTCCTGATGCTAAGTGTGCATAATGCTATGCTAGGCTATCGATAAACTTACACAAATGCTTGGATTGCTTTCGCTGTACAACGTGACTGGTCGGGAGTGGTCTACAGTACTACAG
The DNA here is from genome assembly GCF_045791955.1 of Oncorhynchus clarkii lewisi. Classification (NCBI taxonomy): domain Eukaryota; kingdom Metazoa; phylum Chordata; class Actinopteri; order Salmoniformes; family Salmonidae; genus Oncorhynchus; species Oncorhynchus clarkii. The sequence goes on from NC_092178.1 coordinate 3,746,557, forward strand.
TAAGAGCAAAATAATCCCAAATAAAATAACAAAAACCTTAGTGTAACAACAGTTTTAGTAAGTAATACCGACGTCGTACACAATCAACAGTTTCTATTGAGGTTTATGTCCCCCATTCATTTTCAGTTAGAGACACAGCAGGACCCAAAAGCATAATCGGTGCTCTAACTCCCCCTAGTGGTGGTCTGGGGCAATGACGCAGTGATGCAGGGTACCGTTCTAAACCACACATTACCTCTAAACTATTAGTTGATCAACCACCGTAGTCTGTGTTTTACTTTTCTATTATTTCTCTATTTTCTTTCTCTCTACATTGTCTCTCTACTATTTATTTCTGGGGCAATGAAGCAGTGATGCAGGGTACCACAATTTAACTCTATGTCCCTCAGCATAATCTCAAAACTTTAAAAAGGAGGAACCACTGTATTCTATACTATGCCACTTTATCTTAGCCACTCTTACATATATGTATTTGAATCGTTAATTCCATCCCTTCCTTAGATTTACGTGTATTTTAGGGTATATGTTGTGAAACCGTTAGATATGACTTGTTAGATATTACTGCATTGCCGGAGCTACAAGCACAAACATTTCACTACAGCCGCAATCAAATCTGTCAAACACGTGAATGTGAACAATACATTTTATTCTGATTTGATTAATGTGCAATGGTTTCATAAACAGTTTTGTATATTCATAGGCTTCCTCAAGTTGTCACTGATTTACTTTTAACTGATCATTTCAGAATTCCAAACATTTTCTTCAAATGGTGAAATAAAATTTGTGATGGGAAAGTGACAAGAAGAAAGTTAGCTAACGTTACGTAAACAAACACTGCATCAAATCAAATTGGTCACATACACATGGTAGGCAGATGTTATTGGTCACATACACATGGTTAGCAGATGTTATTGGTCACATACACATGGTTAGCAGATGTTATTGGTCACATACACATGGTTAGCAGATGTTATTGGTCACATACACATGGTTAGCAGATGTTATTGGTCACATACACATGGTTAGCAGATGTTATTGGTCACATACACATGGTTAGCAGATGTTATTGGTCACATACACATGGTTAGCAGATGTTATTGGTCACATACACATGGTTAGCAGATGTTATTGGTCACATACACATGGTTAGCAGATGTTATTGGTCACATACACATGGTTAGCAGATGTTATTGGTCACATACACATGGTTAGCAGATGTTATTGGTCACATACACATGGTTAGCAGATGTTATTGGTCACATACACATGGTTAGCAGATGTTATTGGTCACATACACATGGTTAGCAGATGTTATTGGTCACATACACATGGTTAGCAGATGTTAGTGGTCACATACTCATGGTTAGCAGATGTTATTGGTCACATACACATGGTTAGCAGATGTTAGTGCGAGTGTAGCGAAATGCTTGTGCTTCTAGTTCTGACAGTGCAGCAATATCTAACAAGTAATCTAACAATTCCACAACAACTACCTAATACACACAAATCCAAGTAAAGGAACGAAATAAGAATATATACATATAAATATATGGATGAGTGATGACAGAGCGGCACAGGCAAGATGCAATAAAGAACTAGGCTAGAAAGCCTAGATTAAGCAGAACACAACTTTCTGCTTTTCCTATGTTTTTAATCAGATGTTGTTCACATGTGTTACCTCCATACCAGTCAAACACAACTGTCATGCCAAGCCAATGCTCATCAGTTCCCATCTGTCCCTGAAAATAAATGGAAAAAAATATATATTTGCTACGTTTGTCATTAGCTGGCTAGTTCACCAATGCAAGAGGGGAAAAAAATGTCCTGGTTTCACAATTCACACATTTCTTACTTTAGTTAGTTAATTTGCTTGTTTCCTTTGTCCCATGTGACTCAGTTGGTAGCACATGGTGGGTTCAGTTCTCGCCAGTTTGTAAAAAGTATGAAACACATACAGTATACAGTCACTACTGTAAGTCACTCTGGATTTTTGATGTTGAAGTAAATGTACATGTTTTCTCTATTAGGTTTACTTGATCAAACAATCAAAGTATATCATTTCCCAGAGTTCCTGCAATAGTAAGACAGTTACAAAACCAACTGTGAAAGATGTTCCCATATCCTCCATACAAGTATTGAATGGTTTAAATAAACAGAAGCCAGATAAAACTGTATACCTTATAAAGAGGTAAGATAAATAGTAGATCAACTCTATAGAGGGAAGATACAGAGTACATTAACTATTTAGTGTATATAGTGTAGGTGAAGAGAGGGAATACACGGCAGCATCGGGGAATGCAGTTTTCAGGATTAACACCTATGCCAAAGTAGTAGCATCTTTTTAAAATCAATATCTGAGCTACCGCTGGGATAATAAACTACTCCAGTGCTTTTAGATGTTTTTTTTTTGACAGCGACCAGTGACATTTTCACAGATTGAGAGAAAAACAGGAGGTTAAAATTGAAACTGAGAAAAAAATACACATTTGTGAAAGTTCAAAAATCAATGATGCATCAGAGTGGTTTTATCAAATCCATTAACTTGATTTACATTTGGACATATTTCAAAATACAGACTTCTGCTGTGGCGGGCATTGTCCCAGGATAAATACAACTTGTCCCCAGTAGAAATACAACTTGTCCCCAGTAGAAATACAACTTGTCCCCAGGAGAAATACAACTTGTCCCCAGTAGAAATACAACTTGTCCAAGGATAAATACAACTTGTCCCAGGATAAATACAACTTGTCCCCAGGATAAATACAACTTGTCCCCAGGATAAATACAACTTGTCCCCAGGAGAAATACAACTTGTCCCCAGTAGAAATACAACTTGTCCCAGGATAAATACAACTTGTCCCCAGTAGAAATACAACTTGTCCCAGGATAAATACAACTTGTCCCCAGGAGAAATACAACTTGTCCCCAGTAGAAATACAACTTGTCCCAGGATAAATACAACTTGTCCCCAGGAGAAATACAACTTGTCCCCAGTAGAAATACAACTTGTCCCAGGATAAATGCAACTTGTCCCAGGATAAATACAACTTGTCCCAGGATAAATACAACTTGTCCCAGGATAAATGCAACTTGTCCCCAGGATAAATACAACTTGTCCCCAGGATAAATACAACTTGTCCCAGGATAAATACAACTTGTCCCAGGAGAAATACAACTTGTCCCCAGGATGAATACAACTTGTCCCCAGGATGAATACAACTTGTCCCAGGATAAATACAACTTGTCCCAGGATAAATACAACTTGTCCCCAGGAGAAATACAACTTGTCCCAGGATAAATACAACTTGTCCCCAAGAGAAATACAACTTGTCCCAGGATAAATACAACTTGTCCCCAGGATAAATACAACTTGTCCCCAGGAGAAATACAACTTGTCCCCAGGATGAATACAACTTGTCCCCAGGAGAAATACAACTTGTCCCAGGATAAATACAACTTGTCCCAGGATGAATACAACTTGTCCCCAGGAGAAATACAACTTGTCCCCAGGATGAATACAACTTATCCCCAGGAGAAATACAACTTGTCCCAGGATAAATACAACTTGTCCCCAGGAGAAATACAACTTGTCCCCAGGAGAAATACAACTTGTCCCCAGGAGAAAAACAACTTGTCCCCAGGAGAAATACAACTTGTCCCCAGGATAAATACAACTTGTCCCCAGGAGAAATACAACTTGTCCCCAGGATAAATACAACTTGTCCCCAGGATAAATACAACTTGTCCCCAGGATAAATACAACTTGTCCCAGGAGAAATACAACTTGTCCCAGGAAAAAATACAACTTGTCCCCAGGAGAAATACAACTTGTCCCAGGATGAATACAACTTGTCCCAGGATAAATACAACTTGTCCCAGGATAAATACAACTTGTCCCAGGATAAATACAACTTGTCCCCAGGAGAAATACAACTTGTCCCAGGAGAAATACAACTTGTCCCAGGAAAAAATAGAACTTGTCCCCAGGAGAAATACAACTTGTCCCAGGAGAAATACAACTTGTCCCAGGAAAAAATACAACTTGTCCCCAGGAGAAATACAACTTGTCCCAGGAGAAATACAACTTGTCCCCAGGATAAATACAACTTGTCCCCAGGAGAAATACAACTTGTCCCAGGAGAAATACAACTTGTCCCCAGGAGAAATACAACATGTCCCCAGGTGAAATACAACTTGTCCCCAGGAGAAATACAACTTGTCCCCAGGAGAAATACAACTTGTCCCCAGGAGAAACACAACTTGTCCCAGGAGAAACACAACTTGTCCCCAGGAGAAATACAACTTGTCCCAGGATAAATACAACTTGTCCCCAGGAGAAATACAACTTGTCCCCAGGAGAAATACAACTTGTCCCAGGAGAAATACAACTTGTCCCCAGGATAAATACAACTTGTCCCCAGGAGAAATACAACTTGTCCCAGGAGAAATACAACTTGTCCCCAGGAGAAATACAACATGTCCCCAGGTGAAATACAACTTGTCCCCAGGAGAAATACAACTTGTCCCCAGGATAAATACAACTTGTCCCCAGGAGAAACACAACTTGTCCCAGGAGAAACACAACTTGTCCCCAGGAGAAATACAACTTGTCCCAGGATAAACATAACTTTTCCCCAGGAGAAATACAACTTGTCCCCAGGATAAATACAACTTGTCCCCAGGATAAATACAACTTGTCCCCAGGAGAAATACAACTTGTCCCCAGGATAAATACAACTTGTCCCAGGAGAAATACAACTTGTCCCCAGGAGAAATACAACTTGTCCCCAGGAGAAATACAACTTGTCCCCAGGATAAATACAACTTAGATAAAGGAAAGAACTACAGTCAGGGATGACAACAGATGAAAATGAGCTAACTAGCTAAATCAGGTGCAACAGAATGTTGTTGGTCTTTGACAAATAAAATAATAAATAAATGCGTTGCTCGGTGAGTTATGTTTGGAAACACACACACAGAACACACACACACAGAACACACACACAGAACACACACACACAGAACACACACACCAAACACGCACACAGAACACACACACCAAACACGCACACAGAACACACACACACAGAACACACACACAGAACACACACACAGAACACGTACACAGAACACACACACAGAACACACACACAGAACACACACACAGAACACACACACAGAACACACACACAGAACACACACACAGAACACACACACCAAACACGCACACAGAACACACACACCAAACACGCACACAGAACACACACACCAAACACACACACAGAACACACACACCAAACACACACACAGAACACACACACCAAACACACACACAGAACACACACACCAAACACGCACACAGAACACACACACCAAACACACACACAGAACACACACACACACAGAACACACACACAGAACACACACACCAAACACGCACACAGAACACACACACCAAACACGCACACAGAACACACACACCAAACACGCACACAGAACACACACACCAAACACACACACAGAACACACACACCAAACACGCACACAGAACACACACACCAAACACACACACAGAACACACACACCAAACACGCACACAGAACACACACACCAAACACGCACACAGAACACACACACCAAACACGCACACAGAACACACACACCAAACACACACACAGAACACACACACCAAACACACACACAGAACACACACACCAAACACACACACAGAACACACACACCAAACACGCACACAGAACCCACACACCAAACACACACACAGAGCACACACACCAAACACGCACACAGAACACACACACCAAACACGCACACAGAACACACACACCAAACACGCACACAGAACACACACACCAAACACACACACAGAACACACACACCAAACACACACACAGAACACACACACCAAACACACACACAGAACACACACACCAAACACGCACACAGAACCCACACACCAAACACACACACAGAGCACACACACAGAACACACACACCAAACACGCACACAGAACACACACACCAAACACACACACAGAACACACACACCAAACACACACACAGAACACACACACCAAACACGCACACAGAACACACACACCAAACACGCACACAGAACACACACACCAAACACGCACACAGAACACACACACAGAACACACACACAGAACACACACACCAAACACGCACACAGAACACACACACCAAACACGCACACAGAACACACACACCAAACACGCACACAGAACACACACACCAAACACACACACAGAACACACACACCAAACACACACACAGAACACACACACCAAACACACACACAGAACACACACACCAAACACGCACACAGAACCCACACACCAAACACACACACAGAGCACACACACCAAACACGCACACAGAACACACACACCAAACACGCACACAGAACACACACACCAAACACGCACACAGAACACACACACCAAACACACACACAGAACACACACACCAAACACACACACAGAACACACACACCAAACACACACACAGAACACACACACCAAACACGCACACAGAACCCACACACCAAACACACACACAGAGCACACACACAGAACACACACACCAAACACGCACACAGAACACACACACCAAACACACACACAGAACACACACACCAAACACACACACAGAACACACACACCAAACACGCACACAGAACACACACACCAAACACGCACACAGAACACACACACCAAACACACACACAGAACACACACACAGAACACACACACAGAACACACACACCAAACACGCACACAGAACACACACACCAAACACGCACACAGAACACACACACCAAACACGCACACAGAACACACACACCAAACACACACACAGAACACACACACCAAACACACACACAGAACACACACACCAAACACACACACAGAACACACACACCAAACACGCACACAGAACCCACACACCAAACACACACACAGAGCACACACACCAAACACGCACACAGAACACACACACCAAACACGCACACAGAACACACACACCAAACACGCACACAGAACACACACACCAAACACACACACAGAACACACACACCAAACACACACACAGAACACACACACCAAACACACACACAGAACACACACACCAAACACGCACACAGAACCCACACACCAAACACACACACAGAGCACACACACAGAACACACACACCAAACA
>NC_092178.1:3758798-3768798 GCF_045791955.1 Oncorhynchus clarkii lewisi
AAGAACCACATCCCAACTGTGAAGCACGGGGGTGGCAGCATCATGTTGTGGGGGTGCTTTGCTGCAGGAGGGACTGGTGAACTTCACAAAATAGATGGTATCATGAGGAGGAAATTATGTGGATATATTGAAGCAACATCTCAAGAAATCCATCAGGAAGTTAAAGCTTGGTCGCAAATGGTTCTTCCAAATGGACAATGACCCCAAGCATGCTTCCAAAGTTGTGGCAAAATGACTTAAGGACAACAAAGTCAAGGTATTAGAGTGGCCATCACACAGCCCTGACCTCAATCCTATAGAAAATGTGTGGGCAGAACTGAAAGAAGTGTGTGCGAGCAAGGAGGCCTACAAACCTGACTCAGTTACACCAGCTCTGTCCGGAGGATTGGGCTAAAATTTACCCAATTTATTGGTTGAAGCTTGTGGAAAGCTACCCAAAATGTTTGACCCAAGTTAGGCTGCTACCGAATTCTAATCGAGTGTATGTAAACTTCTGACCCACTGGGAATATGATGATAGAAATCAAATCTGAAATAAATAATTCTCTGTACTATTATTCTGACGTTTCACATTCTTAAACTAAATTCCTGATCCTATCTGACCTAAGACAGGGAATTGTTACATGGATTAAATGTCAGAAATTGTGAAAAAACTGAGTTTAAATGTATTTGGCTAAGGTGAATGTAAACTTCCGACTTCAACTGTATCAAAACAATTTATTCCCATTCCCTCTCCTTCATTCCCATTCCCTCTCCTTCATTCCCATTCCATCTTCTTTTGTTCCCATTCCTTCCCCTTTCACCCCATTCCTACTCCTTTCCTCCCATTCCTTCTCCTTCCCTCCCATTCCTTCTCCTTTCCTCCCATTCCTTCTCCTTCCCTCCCATTCCTTCTCCTTTCCTCCCATTCCTTCTCCTTCCATCCCATTCCTTCTCCTTTCCTCCCATTCCTTCTCCTTCCCTCCCATTCCTTCTCCTTCCCTCCCATTCCTTCTCCTTTCCTCCCATTCCTTCTCCTTCCCTCCCATTCCTTCTCCTTCCCTCCCATTCCTTCCCTCCCATTCCTTCTCCTTCCTCTCCTTCCTTCTCCTTCCTTCTCCTTCCCTCCCATTCCTTCTTCTTCCTCTTCTTTCTCTCCTTCCTCTCCTTCCTTCTCTTTTGTGCTCTGTCATTATTATCCTTTTTTCTCCTTCCTCCTTCTTCATTAAAAGGGAATTAAAAGGGAAAGTGTTGAGCTCAGTGTTCCTGGGTGAATCCGTACATTAGACTAATGTAGTAATACAGGGCGGATAGGGCAAATGTGCAGCAGTTATGGCCCAGCCCAACACCATTATAGGTAAAGCCCAATGCATTGAAAAGGTGATTGGCCTCCACTCACTTAGAAAACATTCTTGTTGTTTCCACTGGGTTGACTGGAATATACAGCAAAATATATAGGAGATGGGGGAGGGAGAGGGAGGGGGGAGGGAGAGGGGAGGGAGAGGGGGGGAGAGGGGAGGGAGAGAGAGGGGGGGGGGAGAGGGGAGGGGAGGGGAGAGAGGGAGAGAGGAGAGAGGGAGAGAGAGGGGAGAGAGGGAGAGAGGAGAGAGGGAGAGAGAGGGGGGGGGAGAGGGAGAGGGAGGGGGAGGGGAGAGAGGGAGAGAGGAGAGAGGGAGAGAGAGGGGGGAGGAGGGGAGAGAGGGAGAGAGAGGGGCGAGGAGGGGAGAGGGGGAGGGAGGGAGAGAGAGGGGAGAGAGCGGGGAGGGGAGAGAGGGGAGGAGGAGAGAGAGGGGAGAGAGGGGGGAGGAGGGAGAGAGCAGAGAGGGAGGGAGAGAGAGGGGGGAGGAGGGGAGAGAGGGAAAGTGAGAGAAGGGGGAGTGAAGAGAGGTACGCCTGTTATCATGAGATATGTGGATCAACACACAGGTGGACAGTTTCCTGAGTGCAGTGCCTATCCAGAGGAATGAAATGTTCAACAGACAATCAAACTCACATACCGTGCTGTCTCTGTATACTTACACCCAAACACAGCAGGATACAATTTTTTTTTTTACAACATACCCACAGAGAGCCAGAGAGAGAACAGTCCAAAACATCACATATATGCAAAATGTAAAATCACTTGTTCTCCTTTGAATCGACAAAATACACTAATTGACACAAAGAGGGACTTTTGAAAAGGTCATATGGGAAGTAAAAGAAGTGTTGAGGTCAAACTAGTAACATCACGGTGTCAATATGGGCCCCAGTGTGCAGCCCAACAGGATGTGTGACACGGTGTCAATATGGGCCCCAGTGTGCAGCCCAACAGGATGTGTGACACGGTGTCAATATGGGCCCCAGTGTGCAGCCCAACAGGATGTGTGACACGGTGTCAATATGGGCCCCAGTGTGCAGCCCAACAGGATGTGTGACACGGTGTCAATATGGGCCCCAGTGTGCAGCCCAACAGGATGTGTGACACGGTGTCAATATGGGCCCCAGTGTGCAGCCCAACAGGATGTGTGACACGGTGTCAATATGGGCCCCAGTGTGCAGCCCAACAGGATGTGTGACACGGTGTCAATATGGGCCCCAGTGTGCAGCCCAACAGGATGTGTGACACGGTGTCAATATGGGCCCCAGTGTGCAGCCCAACAGGATGTGTGACACGGTGTCAATATGGGCCCCAGTGTGCAGCCCAACAGGATGTGTGACACGGTGTCAATATGGGCCCCAGTGTGCAGCCCAACAGGATGTGTGACACGGTGTCAATATGGGCCCCAGTGTGCAGCCCAACAGGATGTGTGACACGGTGTCAATATGGGCCCCAGTGTGCAGCCCAACAGGATGTGTGACACGGTGTCAATATGGGCCCCAGCGTGCAGCCCAACAGGATGTGTGACACGGTGTCAATATGGGCCCCAGTGTGCAGCCCAACAGGATGTGTGACACGGTGTCAATATGGGCCCCAGTGTGCAGCCCAACAGGATGTGTGACACGGTGTCAATATGGGCCCCAGTGTGCAGCCCAACAGGATGTGTGACACGGTGCCAATATGGGCCCCAGTGTGCAACCCAACAGGATGTGTGACACGGTGTCAATATGGGCCCCAGTGTGCAGCCCAACAGGATGTGTGACACGGTGCCAATATGGGCCCCAGTGTGCAGCCCAACAGGATGTGTGACACGGTGTCAATATGGGCCCCAGTGTGCAGCCCAACAGGATGTGTGACACGGTGTCAATATGGGCCCCAGTGTGCAGCCCAACAGGATGTGTGACACGGTGTCAATATGGGCCCCAGTGTGCAGCCCAACAGGATGTGTGACACGGTGTCAATATGGGCCCCAGTGTGCAGCCCAACAGGATGTGTGACACGGTGTCAATATGGGCCCCAGTGTGCAGCCCAACAGGATGTGTGACACGGTGTCAATATGGGCCCCAGTGTGCAGCCCAACAGGATGTGTGACACGGTGTCAATATGGGCCCCAGTGTGCAACCCAACAGGATGTGTGACACGGTGTCAATATGGGCCCCAGTGTGCAGCCCAACAGGATGTGTGACATAGTGTCAATATGGGCCAACAGTGTGCAGCCCAACAGGATGTGTGACACGGTGTCAATATGGGCCAACAGTGTGCAGCCCAACAGGATGTGTGACACGGTGTCAATATGGGCCCCAGTGTGCAGCCCAACAGGATGTGTGACACGGTGCCAATATGGGCCCCAGTGTGCAGCCCAACAGGATGTGTGACACGGTGTCAATATGGGCCCCAGTGTGCAGCCCAACAGGATGTGTGACACGGTGCCAATATGGGCCCCAGTGTGCAGCCCAACAGGATGTGTGACACGGTGTCAATATGGGCCCCAGTGTGCAGCCCAACAGGATGTGTGACATGGTGTCAATATGGGCCCCAGTGTGCAGCCCAACAGGATGTGTGACACGGTGTCAATATGGGCCCCAGTGTGCAGCCCAACAGGATGTCTGACACGGTGTCAATATGGGCCCCAGTGTGCAGCCCAACAGGATGTGTGACACAGTGTCAATATGGGCCCCAGTGTGCAGCCCAACAGGATGTGTGACACGGTGTCAATATGGGCCCCAGTGTGCAGCCCAACAGGATGTGTGACATGGTGTCAATATGGGCCCCAGTGTGCAGCCCAACAGGATGTGTGACACGGTGTCAATATGGGCCCCAGTGTGCAGCCCAACAGGATGTGTGACACGGTGTCAATATGGGCCCCAGTGTGCAGCCCAACAGGATGTGTGACACGGTGTCAATATGGGCCCCAGTGTGCAGCCCAACAGGATGTGTGACACGGTGTCAATATGGGCCCCAGTGTGCAGCCCAACAGGATGTGTGACACGGTGCCAATATGGGCCCCAGTGTGCAGCCCAACAGGATGTGTGACACGGTGTCAATATGGGCCCCAGTGTGCAGCCCAACAGGATGTGTGACACGGTGCCAATATGGGCCCCAGTGTGCAGCCCAACAGGATGTGTGACACGGTGTCAATATGGGCCCCAGTGTGCAGCCCAACAGGATGTGTGACATGGTGTCAATATGGGCCCCAGTGTGCAGCCCAACAGGATGTGTGACACGGTGTCAATATGGGCCCCAGTGTGCAGCCCAACAGGATGTGTGACACGGTGTCAATATGGGCCCCAGTGTGCAGCCCAACAGGATGTGTGACACGGTTTCAATATGGGCCCCAGTGTGCAGCCCAACAGGATGTGTGACACGGTGTCAATATGGGCCCCAGTGTGCAGCCCAACAGGATGTGTGACACAGTGTCAATATGGGCCCCAGTGTGCAGCCCAACAGGATGTGTGACACGGTGTCAATATGGGCCCCAGTGTGCAGCCCAACAGGATGTGTGACACCAACAGAGAGGAAGGAGCCAGCCATGGCCAGATGTGGCAAATTCAAACAGCTATTTCCATCAACAACTTCTACTCAACAAACATCTACTTTTTTCTCCACTATTGACTTTCTTTACAGCAAATCCTCACACCATTTTATATTTTGCATCCTCCTCTTTCCTCTCCTCCTCCTCATCCTCGTCCTCCTCCTCCTCGTCCTCCTCCTCCTCCTCCTCCTCCTCGTCCTCGTCCTCGTCCTCGTCCTCCTCCACCTCCTCCTCCTCCTCCTCCTCCTCCTCCTCTTTCTACTTTAATCCATGTTTTTCAGTAATCATTTCCTTTTTTCCTGTTGCCTTCCCCCTCCCTACTTATCCTCCTCCTCCTCCTCCTCCTCCTCGTCCTCATCCTCGTCTTCGTCGTCCTCCTCCTCGTCCTCCTCCTCCACCTCCTCCTCCTCCTCCTCCTCCTCTTTCTACTTTAATCCATGTTTTTCAGTAATCATTTCCTTTTTTCCTGTTGCCTTCCCCCTCCCTACTTATCCTCCTCTCTCTCATCCTTCTCGCTCTATTCACCTCTGTCACCTGGGCGCGTCACGACATTGTTATGAACGTTCTCAAGTTGCTCTCTGCCACAATGGTGCTGACGCCATTCTGATCAGGGACTGTTTCGTCTCATCTCATAGAAATACTTTGCCGTTGCCAAAAATTAGACAAATCTTTTGCAGGACACAACTATGTCGTCGAATTTACTTTAGAAAAGGCAACGTTGTCATTAGCCAGCTAAGTTCGGCAAACATAAGTTAGCAATGCTAATATTATCTACTTAAAATCAATCTTCGCGAGCTAGCTAAATGTTATACTGCGACTAATGTCAATCTGGTGCCATAAAAATGATGACAAAAAGGTTTTCCTTCTAATAATTTCCCTGTGTGTGTGTGTGTGTGTGTGTGTGTGTGTGTGTGTGTGTGTGTGTGTGTGTGTGCGTGCGTGCGTGCGTGTGTGTGCGTGCGTGTGTGTGTGTGTGTGTGTGTGTGTGTGTGTGTGTGTGTGTGTGTGCGTGCGTGCGTGTGTATACGTACATGCGTGCGTGCATATGTGTGTGTGTGTGGGGGTGTGTGTGTGTGGGTGGACTGGAAGCCCCTGTGCATCATTCACGTACTGGAAGGTGCATGCCGTCGCCATGACAACAGACACGAGAGAGACACACACTCTCCTCTGTTCCCTGGTGCTGTGGATGTAAAGCCCAGGTATCCATTAAACCAAGTGTTAGAGGAAGTTTATGTCACCTTGTTCATTGTTTGTCACAGATAATGAACGCTGTCAGAAACTCTGTTACTCTTTGTCTCCTGACTTGGTAATCAAAACCCAGAATGGGGATTTTTAGGGTGGGGAAGAAAAAAAATAAAATGTCCCTTTTAATATTTAAAAAAAATAAATCATTTTCTGTTTTGCTCTTCAGTTTTTCTGAGAGGAATGATCAATGTAACCATGGTTATGGAATAGTTGAAGCACTTATCATTTGAAACGATCATCGCAGAGAGAAATATTGATTTGTGTGTGTGTGTGTGTGTGTGTGTGTGTATCTATGCATAAATGTGTGTGTCTGCATACTCCTTTGAATAGGCGTGTGCGTGTCTGCGTGTCTGCGTGTATGTGTGCGTGTGTGTGTGTGTGTGTGTGCATGTGTGTGCATTACTCATTTTGCTTAGTGTTCACAGCTCTGTCCCATCATGTAAAGGTTGGGTCCTGACCCGGCTCACAGCTGTCCACACAGAGTGGTCAGGGTTTTGCGTTCCAAATTGGACCCTAGTCCCTATGGGCCCCTGATTAAAGGTAGTGCACTATGTAGGCAATAGGGTGTCATTTGAGTCGTATTCGGTGAGTCAGAGACACATGAGAACACATGAGAATAGAGGCAGTCTGGAGGTTAAGTCCTGGAGATTCAAGACTGGTCCTTTGTACTTTTACTCTTTTACCACAGTGTCACTTCGGGGCACGGAGTTTACAATTAGCTATTGACCCGCTATTATCCTTCCACTGAAAACACAGCCATGAGACCTACCCCCTTTGAGATGTCCATATTCACACCGACACATATATACTATCTAAAAACCAACCGGGTTTTGACCTTGACCTTCAATAGTGAAACATGTCATGTTAATAAAACACAAGCACACATAAAACACAAGACATGGGCTAAATATGACAAAACAGGGTCTAATGGGCCTCAGAGACAGACAGAGTCACACTCCATTCTATCAAACCACTCATGTTAGATGGCCAGGAGCTGGCCTAGACTGAGACAGGTCAGAAATAGACAGGTCAGAAATAGCAGAGCGTTAAGATAGACAGGTCAGAAATAGTAAAGTGTTAACTTTTCATGGCTGCAGGGGCAGTATTGAGTAGCTTGGATGAAAAGGTGCCCATATCAAATGGCCTGCTCCTCAGTCATAGTCGCTAATATTTGCAAATTATTATTAGTATTGGATAGAAAACACTCTGAAGTTTCTAAAACTGTTTGAATGATGTCTGTGAGTATAACAGAACTCATATTGGCAGGCGAAAACCTGAGTTGAAATTAAAACAGGAAGTCAGAAATCTGAGCTTGTATGTATTCACCAGAGTCCCCAATGAAATCCCCTTGAGATATGAATGATGTTGCACTGCCTAGGGGTTCCACTAGATATCAACCATCAATAGAAGTTATAATGAGGCTTCTATGTTGTTGTGGGAGTGAATGAGAGCAGAATATATCAGCTGTCCATCAAGCAGCCATTTTGTGATCCCACTTTTTCCTCATGGTAGTCACTTGCGTTCCATTGCTCACGAAGACAAGAAGGAATACTTCGGTTGGAACTTTATTGAAGCTATATGTTAAAAACATCCTAATGATTGATTCTGTACTTAGTTTGAAATGTTTCTTCGACCGGTAATATCACTTTTTGAAGTTTTTGTCCGATATAACGCTGACCAGAATTAGCGTTTGGATATGTATACCAAAAAGATACAAATATACAAAAGAAGGTATTTGGACATAAATAACATACATTTTGTTAGGGTTTTCTTCTATCTCCTCCTCTGAAGAGGAGGTGTAGCAAGGATTGGACCAAAATGCAGCGTGGTAATTTTGATACATGTTTAATAAACGACAATAAACACGAGCAATACAAAACAACAAACGTAACGCGAAAACCTAAACAGCCTATACTCGTGCAAACTAACACAGAGACAGGAACAATCACCCACGAAACACTCAAAGAATATGGCTGCCTAAATATGGTTCCCAATCAGAGACAACGATAAACACCTGCCTCTGATTGAGAACCACTCCAGATACTCTCTAGATATCCCCACTAAGCCACAATCCCAAAACCTACGAAAACCCCAAGACAAAACACACCACATAATAAACCCATGTCACACCCTGGCCTGACCAAAATAATAAAGAAAACACAAAATACTAAGACCAGGGCGTGACACATTTTCGAACAAAACAAACATTTATTGTGGACCTGGGATTCCTGGAGTGCTTTCTAATGTAGATCATCAAAGGTAAGGGAATATTTATCATGTCATTTCTTGTTTATGTTGACGCCATCTTTGCTGCAGTGTTGTTTTTACTTTTGAGCATCGTTTCAGATTATTGCATGTGTTTCTTTTTCCGTAAAGTTTTTTTGAAATCTAACACAGCGGTTGCATTAAGGAGGGGTATATCTATAATTCCATGTGTATAACTTGTATTATCATCTACATTTATGATTTCTGTTGAATGATGTGGCTATGCAAAATCACTTGATGTTTTTGGAACTAGTGAATCTAACGCGCCAATGTAAACTCAGATTTTTTTTATATAAATATGAACTTTATCAAACAAAACATGCATGTATTGTGTAACATGAAGTCCTATGAGTGTCATCTGATGAAGATAATTCAAGGTTAGTGATTCATTTTATCTCTATTTCTGATTTTTGTGAATGCTATATTTCACTGGAAAATGGCTGTGCTTATTGTGGTTTGGTGGAGACCGAACATAATCGTTTGTAGTGCTTTCGCTGAAAAGCCTATTTGAAATCGGACACTTTGGTGGGATTAACAACGAAAATAGATTTAAAATGTTATAGAGAGACGATGAGGGAGCGGATGACAGCCAGATCGCCAGTGGTAAGGAAACAGCGAGCCTAAGCCAAGGTCTATAATTCAGGTTACCCAGCCCCAAGAGTTCCATGTGGGTGATATGGTGTGGGTGACAAGGTGCTAAAGTAAGTTCCTGGCAATATCACAAGGGACATACGAGGTGACAGAGAAGGTGGGATCTGTAAATGACTGTGTACAGCAGCCGGGGAGACGGAAACCGCCAACAGATTTACCACGGGAACCTATTAAAGAGGTGACTCGCGAGGACAGCCTCGGATTGGCCAAGAAGCATGCGCTTCGGGAGCTCATTGATCAGAACACCGCTATGTGTTTTCCGAGAAGCCGGGACAAACAACCCTCGTTGAACACCACGTCCGCACCTGGCCCAGATAGAATGAAAGAAAGAAGCCGAAAGAGGCCATACCGGATCCCTAGGGCCCAAAGGAAGGACGAGAGGCAGGAGGTGGAGGCTGAGGATGGGAGTCATCGAGGAGTCCCACACCACATGGCGCATCCTCAACGTGTTGGATCCAAACCGGATGGTAGTCAGCGTTTCTGCAATGAACGACATCAGTTTATTGGATGCTTACCCTATTCCGTGGACGAGCTCATTGACCGGTTGAGAAAGCCCCAGTACAACAGCACAAGGGATATTAAGAGGTACCCTTTGGTAGCCTCTTCCCGGGAGATGACGGAATTCTCAACACCGGACGGCTTATACCAATACCGGGTCCTCCCGTTCGGTCTCGGCCCACGTTCCAGCGCCTGATGGACCGAGTCGTCAGATGCCCACGAACAGCCTATTTGGATGATATCATTATCCAGAGCCAATGTTGGGAAGAGCACCTGACGTGGCAGTGCTGGATGCGCTCAGGCAAGCCGGGTTGACAACGAATCCCAAGCTGTCGAACGAGGAGGTGGAGTACATGGCGTATTTGATTGGACGTGGTGAACGTCAAGCCCCAGGAGAAGAAGGTACGGCGGGGTTAGTGACTGACCCGTTCCCCACTCAAAGACACAGGTCAAGTCCTTCCTGGGGATGCCAAT